>NC_030384.2:3629583-3738542 GCF_001625215.2 Daucus carota subsp. sativus | reverse complement strand
TGAGGATCCCGTGGTGAACAACCTACAACTCTCTACCTTCATGGCTCTCCATGCAGTCTGCAAATGCAATGGTTGTTAGCAGGAGCTGGAAAGGCAAGCCTCCACCATTCTTCAATCACAACCTGGAAGCTCATCCCTCTCAAGCCATCTCTGCCACCATTGCCAGTCAAGCTTTGGAAAACATCAAGCTTCACAAATATCAATCTCTCCACTTTCAGAAAGAGATAGAGCATCTCCAGTTTTCCTTATTGGCTCGTGTTAAGACTGATCGACCAACAATTGATGAAAAGCTTCCAGCTCAGGTCAAATCAGCTCTTTCTGCATCTGAGAAAAAACAACTACAATTGGAGAAGCAATGAAGCTCTGGAAGGAAATGTCTATATCTTAAACTCTAGAATGGATGAGATGTTGAAGCATCAAAGATTCAGACTGGACTCTTCAACATCTCTTCTTGCCTCTGGTGTTTCTCTTCCTAGTCCATCCCCTACACTTGCTGCTAACAAAAAGGGGGAGAAAGAATTACCAACTCCTGCAGAATTGATCAGCCAAATTCCTCCTCCTTTCCACACTGAAAGGGAAAAGCAAAAGATTGAAAGGATGAAAGAATTGGACTCCATTGCAAAGAGAGTGGCTCAACTAGGCAAGAAATCTTCCACATCTTCTACAGCCACTACAGCTCAAATCTCTTTTCCAACCACAACCACAATTCTCAGGGTGATTACACCTGAGATTGTTATTCCCTCCAAGACAGAGAAGGGTGAGCCATCATTTCTGAATGAGTTCAAGCCAACTCTGTTTCCAAACAATTGTGGTTACTCCAGGCCTGGAAAAGACTCAAGCTCAATCTACTTTCCTTTAGCCAGGCCTGACAAAAATGAATACAAGCTTTTGGGCCAAGAAATCAAAAGTTATAAAGATTGTGCAGATGTGGCCTTAAAGGCTCATTTTGCCATCATCTACAGAGAAGGCCAGAAGTTGTTTATTGGAACTGGCCATCCTCATTACTCATATGCAAAAGCTGAAGAGGTGGCCAGAGAATGTGAAAAAGAGGAGTTTGAATCCCAACTCTCTTTAAACCAAATAGAGGTGGATGAAAGGTTTGCTATTGAGCTGGAAGAGGAGTTGGCAGCTGAGCTTTTAAATGAGAAAGGATTGCCTCTTGAATCTTCTCCAAAGAAAAAGAGAGTCAAATCTAAAACTAAGATGCCTGAGGCAGCCAAGAGAAGAGAAGAAGTGCCAGAAAAGCCTATCTCAAAGCCTTCTTCTCCAATCAAGGATACCACAGTAGTACATCCAGATGTCAACTTCCATGATGAGCCAATAATGCCAAAGGAGGAGCCAATTGACTTGGAAGATATTCCAATTCCAGCTTTTCTTGTCCAAGAATCTTCCAAGCCAAAGAAGAAGGTCAAGTCTGTGGCTAAGAGGATGGCTAACCCTCCTAAACCTCCAAAAGAACCTGAAAATCCTGATGACTATCTGATCATTGCTAACATTGAAGAAATTTCTGAGTTGGAGCTGGAGCTGGATGATCTTCAAGAAGTAAGAGGAATAGAAGCAACTTCAAAGTTACCTGAAAGATTGGTATTCTCTTACAAAAACAAGGGTGATGTCATCTGGCCTCTTCACAGAGTTCTGAATTCTGAGGGATTCAGTTCTCTAACAAAAATATATGGATCTATGAAGAGGACTGGAGGATTTACACCACCTGCAAAGCAAATGGTACTAAAAAGAATCCTTGAGATCAGGAAGGAATGGAACTCAGATGCTAGTCTACAAAGAAGGCTGAAAATTCCCTACACTGGAAAGAAAATTCATCATGAACCTACTCCAGTCATGGAATTTAGGGACAATCAAGGTGTTAGGAGATTTTTCAGACCTAAAGATCAACTCAAGGTTGCTAGCTTGAATACTCTGAAGACTCTCCAATCCAAGCTCAACAGACAAGATAGTGATGAAGAATGGTTCTACAGGATCTTTCAAAAGCAGATTAATATTCTTGAAGAAAAACTTAAGTCCAGAAGAAGAAGATCTTCTAGGAACAAGTAACTGCTCAGTCTAGAGGAGCATAATCATCTGTAATCTTTTCTAACTCTTGTATTTAAATTCTGCATTTTATTTTATTAATGTTTTTGTTAGGAATCAATAATTTTTGATGATAACATAAACATTTTGTAACATGTCTTACTTAGAATCTTTATCAAATTTCAGTTGTAATTGTTACATTTCTTGTCTTTGGGAATTATCAACGGATGGGTAGAATAGGATGGCTAATTGTAAATATCCAATGCCATGTAATTTTATCTAAGTGAAGGATATTCAACTGATGAGATGTAACTGTTCAACTGATGAAGACTGGATGATGTTTCAACTGATGAAAATCAAGCATTCAACTGAAGACAAAGTGTTCAACTGATAATGCTGAGGAATTCAACTGATGAGACTGGAACAGCATTCAACTGATGGAGTTTGTAATTCATTCAACTGATGAGCCAGGCATTCAACTGATAAAGTCAAGAGCAGTTGAAAGCAACCAGAACTTTCAACTGATGAAGCAAAGAGCAGTTGAAAGTGACTAGAGCTTAAGTCTGACAAATCACATGGATCGAATTTCACTAAAATAGTCATGGAAGCCTAATTAGGAAAATAAAGAAGAAGCAGAAACATACTTATCTCATGCAGTGCAATCTGGATCAAATCAAGGTGATGGTCAAAGATGAAGACATCTCAGAAAGCATGCATAAGACAAAGTTGTGCAGCATTGTTTTTAGATTAGAGTGCATTTTGTAATCTAGCTAAAAGCTTTGTAAAACTTGGAGTATATAACCAAGTTAGCAGCATCAGTTGAACTTGTTCAAATTACTTGAAAGAAAAATCTGAGAGTTAGAACTTGTTTGAGTGATGAACCAGCAGCTGTGCGAATTGTAAACAATCCACAGATTCTTCTATATAAAATCTCACGGGTGGATCATTCAATCCACCCGTATTTTTAATACTTGGTGTTTTTCTGTTTACTGTGTTCTTAGTGTATCATTCTTGAATCTTTTAAATTTGTAAAAGATTGTATTCAACCCCCCCCTTCTACAATCTTTCTCATAGTTGGTGTAAAATAACAATTGGTATCAGAGCCAGGTTCCCAACAAACAGGGAAAAAGGTCAACATTGCTAGAGAAAGATGGGAAAGAAGGATGCTGGAGTGAAGATTCCTGTTCTTGACAAAGACAACTATTTTCACTGGAAAGTGAGAATGCATCTGCATCTGTTGTCCATTGATGAAAGCTATGTGAACTGTATTGAAAAAGGACCTCATGTCCCCATGAAGGTCTGCACAAGTATGGGAGCTGATGGTGAAGACATGGTAGGTAAGATGATTCCAAAACCTATCCATGAATATTCTCAAGAAGATACTGAAGAAGTGCACAAGGACAAGAAAACCATGAATCTTCTGTTCAATGGTTTGGATCAAGAAATGATTGATAGTGTTATTAGCTGCACAAGTGCCAAAGAAGTTTGGGACACCATCAGGACTATCTGTGAAGGGAATGAGCAAGTGAGAGAGAACAAGATGCAGCTTCTGATTCAACAATATGAGTCATTCCATTTCAAGGCTGGTGAAAGTTTGAGTGATACATTTAACAGATTTCAAAAACTGTTAAATGGTCTAAAGCTCTTTGGAAGAGTATATCAAGTTAAGGATTCAAACCTGAAATTCTTAAGAGCTCTTCCTAAAGATTGGAAACCCATGACAGTCTCTCTCAGAAATACACAAGAATTTAAAGACTATACTCTAGAGAGACTGTATGGAACCTTAAAGACTTATGAGCTTGAAATGGAGCAAGATGAAGAGATTGAGAAAAGCCAAAAGAAAGGGCATTCATCTGTGGCTCTAGTTGCATCTCTGGAGGATACTGTCAAGGACAAGGGAAAGTCTCAAGTTGAAGAAACTGAGAAGTTGGTCAAAGAGGAGAGCTCAGAGTCAAGCAAAGGAAGAAGAAAGGAGAAAGAAGTAGCTGATTCTGGTGAAGAAAGTGATGGAATTGATGAACATCTAGCCTTCCTGTCAAGAAGATTCTCCAAACTGAAATTCAAAAAGAATTTTAATTCTGCAAAATCTTTTAAAGGCAATCCCAAGTCTGATAGAAGCATGGTAGACAGATCAAAATTCAAATGCTTCAACTGTGGGAATGCAGGTCACTTTGCAAATGAGTGCAGAAAGCCTAAAGTTGAGAAAAAGTCAAGTGAAAACATTGACTACAAAAAGAAATATTATGAACTTCTCAAACAAAAGGAAAGAGCATTCATCACAAAGGATGATTGGGCAGCTGGAGATGATTCTGATGAAGAGGAGGAGTTTGTCAATCTAGCTCTAATGGCCAACTCCACAGATCAAGAAGAAAACACTGGAAGCAGTAGTCAGGTATTCACTACAAACTTAGTTGAGTTAACTAAAGATGAATGCAATGCTACTATTAATGAAATGTCTACAGAATGGTATCATTTGCATGTTTCTCTAAAATCTCTCACTAAGGAAAATAGTAGGATTAAGGAAGCTAACACCTTTCTTAGTGATAGAAACAGTGTCTTAGAAGCTCAATTTATTGAGTTTGAGAAGCTGAAAATTGAGTGTCAGACAGCCAAGGATGATCTCTTGGTTGTTCTGAAAAGAGAAGAGATCATAAGAAAGCAGCTTGATAAGGAACAAGAGATTATTGCCAAATGGAAATCTGGTAGGGATGTTTCCACCAATATCATCAACATGCAAGGTAGAGAGACCTTTGTAGAGAATGAGTGGAAGAGGAATAAGAAAGTGCTTGAGATATCTGAGAACAGTTCAAGTGATGAGAATACTGATGATGATCATCAGTTGAAGAGCAAAGTCTCAACTGATGAGAGTCATCAGTTGAACAAAAGCTTATCAGTTGACAAGAGTGTTCTCAAGAAGCTTAACAAGAAATATGGTCCTGTTAAAAAGAATTTTGTTAAAGGTGAGAATAGTTCTTCTGAGACCAGTAATAGTGTTAATAACACTCTTCATTCCAGTAACAAGAACAAGAAGAAGTTGGATACTAGTGAGCATAAATCTGAGGAGACTAAAAAGAAGAAAGGAAATAGAAATGGCAAAATAGGAGTTAACAAGCACACCAATTACACTCCCAATGCTAGTGCTCTTAGGAAAACTTGCAGTAAGTGTGGTAGTGTAAATCATTTATCTGCTAATTGTAAAACTGTGGTTGCTCCTAATTTATCCTTGCCTATTCCTATGACATCTGTTCCTCACATGAATTTATCTGCTATGAATATGATGCCTGGTTTATTGCCTCACAATCCTTATTCTCAGCCTAACATGCCATATATGTTCAATCCTTATTTCAATGCCTTTAACATGCCTCAATTTCATTCAAACTTGCATGGAATGAACAATTTATGCATGTCTCAAAGACCTGTGTTTGAAAACAGAGTTGATGTTCCAATTTCTCAACCAAAACCAAAGATTGAACCAATTCAATCCAAGGAAAAGGTTGAGAAAGTGGAAAAGGCTGCTAAGACTAACAAATCTGGACCCAAAGCAATTTGGGTACCAAAATCAACTTGATCTGTTTGTAAAATGTGTGCAGGGAAACCACAAGAAGAATTTGTGGTACTTGGATAGTGGATGCTCCAGGCACATGACTGGTGATTCCTCCCTGCTCACAAAGTTTGTGGAGAAAGCTGGCCCTAGCATTACCTTTGGAGATGACAGCAAAGGATATTCTATGGGATATGGCTTGATTGCTAAAGAGAATGTCATCATTGATGAAGTTGCATTGGTGTCTGGTCTTAAGCACAACTTGCTTAGCATCAGTCAGCTCTGTGACAAAGGTTACAAAGTTAATTTCACTCCTGCAGCCTGTGTTGTCACCAAAGGAGATGACAACAATGTGGTTCTGATTGGACAAAGAAAAGGAAATGTGTATGTAGCTGACTTCAATTCTGTCAAATCTGAATCTATCACTTGCCTTCTCAGCAAAGCAAGCTCAGATGACAGTTGGCTATGGCATAAGAGATTGTCTCATCTAAATTTCAAAACCTTGAATGAGTTAGTAAAGAAGGACTTGGTAAGAGGTCTACCAAGGCTGGAATTCTCAAAAGATGGACTTTGTGGAGCCTGTCAGCTAGGAAAGCAAAAGAGAAGCTCTTTCAAAAGCAAGACTCTTTCATCAATTGTGAAGCCCCTTCAGCTCTTGCATATGGATTTGTTTGGACCAGTCAACATCATGTCTATTTCAAAGAAGAAATATTGCCTAGTGATTGTTGATGATTTTTCAAAATTCACTTGGACTTTCTTCCTGCATTCTAAGGATGAAGCTGGAAAAATCATCATCAATCATATCAAGGCATTAAACAACAATCCAGATGTCAAAGTTGGAAGGATAAGAAGTGACAATGGGACAGAATTCAAGAACTCTGTAATGAAAGAATTTTGTGAAGAAGAGGGAATTATTCATGAGTTCTCTGCACCAAGAACTCCACAACAAAATGGTGTTGTTGAAAGGAAGAATAGAACTCTTATTGAGGCTGCAAGAACCATGATTAATGAAGCTAATCTTCCAACCTATTTTTGGGCTGAAGCTGTGAACACTGCTTGCTTCACTCAAAACATTTCACTAATTACCAAACCTCATAATCTAACCCCCTTTCAACTCTTCAAAGGAAAGAAGCCAACAATTAGCTTTCTTCATGTATTTGGATGCAAGTGTTATGTTCTAAGAAATCAAGGTGAGAATCTTGGAAAATTTGAGGCCAAGGCAGATGAAGCTATTTTTGTTGGATACTCTGATGGAAAATCATTTAGAGTATATAATCTGAGAACCAACATTGTTATGGAATCAATCCATGTGGTTTTTGATGATAAGAAGATTCAAGGATTCTCAGATGAAGGATTTCATGATAATCTCAGATTTGAAAATGAAGGTGAAGGTGATCTGTATGACAGTGATGATGATGATGACATTATTCAAAATGTTGGAATTAATCCTGGAATTAATATTCCAACTGATGACTCTCTGGTGCAAGAAACAACTGCAATTGGAAATTCAACTGAAGCATCAGTTGAAACTACATTGGAGGGATCAGTTGAAACACCTCAAGGATCATCAGTTGAAAGAATGTCTCAAAGTTTCAATCAGTCTAGAAATAATGAGATGTCAAATTTAGGGGGAGCTTTCCAACATGGAAACCTGAACTTCAATAATGAAGCCACATCATCAAGACAATCACTTCCACCACAAAGAAAGTGGACAAGGGATCACCCTTTTGAGCTAATTATTGGAGATGCAAATGCATCTGTACAAACAAGAAGAGCAACTCAAGATGAGTGTTTGTACAGTGCATTCCTTTCACAGGATGAACCTAAAGTCATAGAAGATGCTCTCAAAGATGCTGATTGGGTTCTTGCTATGCAAGAAGAATTAAATCAATTTGAGAGAAACAATGTATGGAAGCTGGTACCCAAACCTAAAAACAGAACTATTGTAGGAACAAGGTGGGTATTCAGAAACAAGGTGGATGAGAATGGAGTTGTCACCAGAAACAAGGCAAGGCTTGTTGCTAAAGGATATTCTCAATCTGAAGGAATTGATTTTGATGAGACCTTTGCACCAGTTGCAAGACTAGAAGCAATAAGAATCTTCCTGGCCTATGCTGCTCATGCAAACTTTAAAGTTTATCAAATGGATGTCAAGAGTGCTTTTCTAAATGGTGAACTGGAAGAGGAGGTATATGTCAGTCAGCCTCCTGGTTTTGAAGATCCAGAATTTCCAGAGTATGTTTACTTTTTATTAAAAGCACTCTATGGACTAAAGCAAGCACCAAGGGCATGGTATGACACTCTGTCTCAATTCTTGTTAGATAATCATTTTTCCAGAGGAACTGTGGATAAAACACTATTTTACAGAAATGTAAATGGTGCCTTTATTCTGGTTCAAATTTATGTAGATGATATAATTTTTGGTTCTACAGATGAGAAACTTTGCAAGAAGTTTGCTAATCTAATGAAAAGTCAGTATGAAATGAGCATGATGGGAGAGCTCACCTACTTTCTTGGTTTACAAGTTAAACAAGTTAAGGAAGGTATATTCATAAATCAAACTAAGTACATCTATGATCTACTTAAAAAGTTTGATTTATTGGATTGCAAAGAAGCTAAGACTCCCATGCCAACAGCCACCAAATTAGAGTTAAGTCCTAATGAGAAATCTGTGGACATCTCTAATTATAGAGGCATGGTTGGTTCTCTTTTGTATTTGACAGCTAGTAGACCAGATATTATGTTTTCTACATGCCTCTGTGCTAGATTTCAATCTGATCCTAAAGAATCACATCTTATTGCTATAAAAAGAATATTCAGATATCTTAAGGGAACACCAAATCTTGGTATTTGGTACCCTAAAGACTCTGGATTTGATCTAATTGGATATTCAGATGCTGATTTTGCAGGATGCAAAATTGATAGAAAAAGTACAACAGGCACCTGTCAATTTCTTGGTGACAGACTGATTTCTTGGTTTAGCAAAAAGCAAAATTCTGTATCAACCTCTACAGCTGAGGCTGAGTACATTGCAGCTGGAAGCTGTTGTGCACAATTATTGTGGATGAGAAATCAATTACTTGATTATGGATTAAATCTCTCAAAAATCCCAATATTTTGTGACAACACCAGTGCTATTGCTATAACTGAAAATCCAGTACAACACTCAAGAACCAAGCACATTGACATCAAATACCACTTCATAAGGGAACATGTGATGGCTGGTACTGTTGAAATGCATTTTGTTCCAAGTGAAGAACAGATTGCAGATATTTTTACAAAGCCTCTTGATGAATCCACATTCACAAGGTTGGTAAGTAAATTAGGTATGTTAAATTTCTCCTAATTTAGAGTGAATTTTTCTGTATTTTGGCAGCCAGAATTTGATTAATTTTGATTTATCAAAATTGAATTAATTATAATTCTGGATAAAGTCTATAATATTTCAACTGATGAACTAGTAAAATTGTTTCAACTGATGTTTGATACAATATCCTCTTGCATTGTTTTTCATTCAACTGATGACACCAGTTGAAGATGCCTTCAACTGATCTTCATCAGTTGAATAGGAAGTTTAAAGAGGCGCTTATTTCATCCGTTGAAAGTATTATCAGATCTGAGCCGTTGAAATTTCTTTTGTCTCTCTCCTACTTTATACACACGATCGTGTGTGTAACTTCTGTAGAGATAAATAAGAGTAATTTCTTCTCAACGGTAATTTCTCAGCCAATCACAGCAATTTTCTGAGAAAGTATTTAAGTGTTTTAATTTATTTTCACTTCTTTTCATCTCACTCTTTCGAATTCTTCAAGTTCTCTTCTCTCTCTCTGTGCAAAAGCAAACTCTAATTTTTCCTCAAGCTTTCTCTGTAACTACAATGGCACCCATGAAGAAGTATACTGCACCAAGTGGGTTTATCTATGAGAAGAACAACTTTGCGTCATTTGTGGATACTAAAGCGGTGGAGGAAAAGGAGTATCACAGGATGATGGAGTTCATCAAGTCAAGCCAGCTCTCTTATGCTATGACTGAAGCTCCTATCATCTACCATGAAATAGTGGAGGAAATGTGGACCTCTGCAGAGTTTAATAGTAAGCATGAAACTCTAACTTTCTCCATTAAAAATGAAACTCATTCTGTCAATGCTGATGTTATGAAAGCATGCTTTAAGATTCCTGAAGATACTGTTTTATCTTTGCCTAGTGATAATCAGTTGGTTAATTTACTTTATGCCATGAATTATGTTTTGCCAACTGATGCCTTAGGTAAAATAGAAAGAAGGGGTCTTAGGAGAGAATGGAGTTATTTATGTGATGCTTTTATTAAGGCATTTTCTGGTAAGATTAGTAATTTCAATGCTCTCACTTCCCAGATTTTACAAATGCTTTACATGTATCTGACTAATGAATATTACAATTTTGGTGGTTTGATGATCCAAGAAATTGGGGAGAAACTAGGTGATAAAACTGGTAGACCTAGGAATATTTATTATGTCAGATTTCTTATGATGTTAGCTAAGCATCTCAACAAAAAGCTGGTTATTACTAACAAGGAAGCCAAGCTTCCAAGTTTTGTGCAGGAAAAGAGAGTCTTTAAAGACCTCTTCAGGATGAATCTGTACCCCTCCTTGGAGGTGGTGTACCTGCCAATAATGGAGGCTGGAAAGCACAAAGAGGTACATGGCTTTCCTACTACTCTTTCTCAACCCTCACCTTCTTTGCTTTCTGCCATCAGGGCTGTTGAAGAGGCCCATCAACAGTCCACACAAGTGGCAAAACCTTCTAAAAACAAGTCCTCTAAACCAACCTCAGATGCCTCCCAAAAGGCACCTGTTGTAAAAACCAAGAAAAATAAACCTGAGGGGAGTGTGATTGGAGGAAGTGAGGGGGAGGGAAAGGGTGAGCATCAAAGAAACCCTAAGGATAAGGATGGAGAGGTGAGTGCTAACCAGCCTAGCCACTCTGCAGTCTCCCAAAAGACTGTAGATGTTAATATGGATTTAAGCACATCCCTAGCAGCATCCTCCCAAAAGGATGTTGTTATTGAAAACAGTCCTCAGCCAAGGACACAGTCAAAAAGGGGGAGGGACACCACTTCTTCACCAATAAAAGCCTATGGGAGAAAGAAGCTAAGAAGTGACAAACTGAAGCACTCTGCACACACACAGGCATCCATTCTGGATTTTATGCCTTTAACTTCTCAAAGTCAGATTGATGTGACTCCAATAAATGTGGAGTCACAGCCCCTCTCTTCATCTCAACCAATCACCCATATTCATGATCTTACTATTTCCACAACTCAAACACAATCCCCAACCTCTTCTGTGGATGTGGAATTGATCCACACCACACTTGTAAATTCTCCATCTTTAGATTTCATGGAGAAGTCCCCCTCTGAGATTGATCATCATCACTTTGATGATTTGTTGGATCTTTCTCTTCCAATTCCTTCTTTTGTGACAGTGTGCTCTGTGGATATACCATTAAAATCAATCACCACAGACTCAACTATCACAGCCTCTAAACCTATTTCTTCATTTTCTTCAACTGATCTTCCTCATCAGTTGACAAGTGTTTGTCCTTCAACTGATCTGCTTAACAGCTCTCATCAGTTGAATGCATCCTCTACTCATGTTTCAACTGATGTCTCTCATCAGTTGACAACTGCTGCTACTTCAATTACTTTATCTTCTTCTACAGCAGTTGATCACATGGTAGCACAAACACTTTTAGGGTTGAGTGGAGTGAGCTATGGAGTGGAGAGGCAGCCTAGTGAGCTGGCAAAAGGAGAGGGTGTGGAGAGTCTGGCATTTTCTTCTAGCCAGGAAAAAGGAGAGGATAAGAGTGACCCTTTAGTAAGGGTAAGTGAGGGAGAGGTGAGTTGTGTGGTGAGCCAAGGGGAGCCCTTGATGCAAGAAAAGAGAGAAATTGAGAGAAATGCAGGTGTCAATGAAGGGTTTAGTGAACAAGAGTTTCAAGCTGATTATAGATCCATATTGGATAGTGTTTCACTAGACCCTGAGACTTTTACTCATGGGATGTCTTCCATTCAAGATTTTGCCAGATTGGATAATCAAGCAGCTGAGAGGCACCTCAATCTGATTCACACTACATCTTCTATGCTTAGAGCAAAGGAGGCATTTACAGCTTTGCCTGCCAATGCTGGAGATGATTTTCATTATGATGCTAGTGATGAAGACCTCAATGATACTCTTGAGGAATCCCTTGGTGAACAACCTACAACTTCTCTACCTTCATGGCTCTCCATGCAATTTGCCAATGCAGCTGTTGTTAGCATGGAGCTGGAAAGGCAAGCCTCCACCATTCTTCAATCACAACCTGGAAACTCATCTTCTCCAGCCATCTCTGCCACCATTGCCAGTCAAGCACTAGACAACCTCAAGCTTCACAAATATCAATCTCTCCATTTTCAGAAAGAGATAGAGCATCTCAATTTTCTTATTGGCTCTGTTAAGACTGATCTGACCAAACAAATTGATGAAAAGCTTCCAGCTCAGGTCAAATCAGCTCTTTCTGCATCTGAGCAAAAACAACTACAATTGGAGAAGCAAGTGGATGCTCTGGAAGGAAATGTCTATATCTTAAACTCTAGAATGGAGGAGATGTTGCAGCATCAAAGAATTCAGACTGGACTTCTTCAACATCTTCTTCTTGCCTCTGGTGTTTCTCTTCCTAGTCCATCTACACTTGCTGCTAACAAAAAGGGGGAGAAAGAATTACCAACTCCTGCAGAATTGATCAGTCAAATTCCTCCCCCTTTCCACACTGAAAGGGAAAAGCAGAAGATTGCAAGGATGAAAGAATTGGACTCCATTGCAAAGAGAGTGGCTCAACTGGGCAAGAAATCATCTACATCTTCTACAGCCACCACAGCTCAAATCTCTTTTCCAACCACAACCACAATTCTCAGGGTAATTACACCTGAGATTGTTATTCCCTCCAAGACAGAAAAGGGTGAGCCATCATTTCTGAATGAGTTCAAGCCAATTCTGTTTCCAAACAATTGTGGTTACTCCAGGCCTGGAAAAGACTCAAGCTCAATCTACTTTCCATTAGCCAGGCCTGACAAAAATGAATACAAGCTTTTGGGCCAAGAAATCAAAAGTTATAAAGATTGTGCAGATGTGGCCTTAAAGACTCATTTTGCCATCATCTACAGAGAAGGCCAGAAGCTGTTTATTGGAACTGGCCATCCTCATTACTCATATGCAAAAGCTGAAGAGGTGGCCAGAGAATGTGAAAAAGAGGAGTTTGAATCCCAACTCTCTTTAAATCAAATAGAGGTGGATGAGAGGTTTGCTATTGAGCTGGAAGAGGAGTTGGCAGCTGAGTTTTTAAATGAGAAAGGATTGCCTCTTGAATCTTCTCCAAAGAAAAAGAGAGTCAAATCTAAAACTAAGATGCCTGAGGCAGCCAAGAGAAGAGAAGAAGTGCCAGAAAAGCCTATCTCAAAGCCTTCTTCTCCAATCAAAGATACCACAGTAGTACATCCAGATGTCAACTTCCATGATGAGCCAATAATGCCAAAGGAGGAGCCAATTGACTTGGAAGATATTCCAATTCCAGCTTTTCTTGTCCAAGAATCTTCCAAGCCAAAGAAGAAGGTCAAGTCTGTGGCTAAGAGGATGGCTAACCCTCCTAAACCTCCAAAAGAACCTGAAAATCCTGATGACTATCTGATCATTGCTAACATTGAAGAAATTTCTGAGTTGGAGCTGGAGCTGGATGATCTTCAAGAAGTAAGAGGAATAGAAGCAACTTCAAAGTTACCTGAAAGATTGGTATTCTCTTACAAAAACAAGGGTGATGTCATCTGGCCTCTTCACAGAGTTCTGAATTCTGAGGGATTCAGTTCTCTAACAAAAATATATGGATCTATGAAGAGGACTGGAGGATTTACACCACCTGCAAAGCAAATGGTACTAAAGAGAATCCTTGAGATCAGGAAGGAATGGAACTCAGATGCTAGTCTACAAAGAAGGCTGAAAATTCCTTACACTGGAAAGAAAATTCATCATGAACCTACTCCAGTCATGGAATTTAGGGACAATCAAGGTGTTAGGAGATTTTTCAGACCTAAAGATCAACTCAAGGTTGCTAGCTTGAATACTCTGAAGACTCTCCAATCCAAACTCAACAGACAAGATAGTGATGAAGAATGGTTCTACAGGATCTTTCAGAAGCAGATTAATATTCTTGAAGAAAAACTTAAGTCCAGAAGAAGAAGATCTTCTAGGAACAAGTAACTGCTCAGTCTAGAGGAGCATAATCATCTGTAATCTTTTCTAACTCTTGTATTTAAATTCTGCATTTTATTTTATTAATGTTTTGTTATCATCAAGTGTAGAATTTATGTCTGCATCTTCTCCAGTCATAAATTGGGGGAGATTGTTAGGAATCAATAATTTTTGATGATAACATAAACATTTTGTAACATGTCTTACTTAGAATCTTTATCAAATTTCAGTTGTAATTGTTACATTTCTTGTCTTTGGGAATTATCAACGGATGGGTAGAATAGGATGGCTAATTGTAAATATCCAATGCCATGTAATTTTATCTAAGTGAAGGATATTCAACTGATGAGATGTAACTGTTCAACTGATGAAGACTGGATGATGTTTCAACTGATGAAAATCAAGCATTCAACTGAAGACAAAGTGTTCAACTGATAATGCTGAGGAATTCAACTGATGAGACTGGAACAGCATTCAACTGATGGAGTTTGTAATTCATTCAACTGATGAGCCAGGCATTCAACTGATAAAGTCAAGAGCAGTTGAAAGCAACCAGAACTTTCAACTGATGAAGCAAAGAGCAGTTGAAAGTGACTAGAGCTTAAGTCTGACAAATCACATGGATCGAATTTCACTAAAATAGTCATGGAAGCCTAATTAGGAAAATAAAGAAGAAGCAGAAACATACTTATCTCATGCAGTGCAATCTGGATCAAATCAAGGTGATGGTCAAAGATGAAGACATCTCAGAAAGCATGCATAAGACAAAGTTGTGCAGCATTGTTTTTAGATTAGAGTGCATTTTGTAATCTAGCTAAAAGCTTTGTAAAACTTGGAGTATATAACCAAGTTAGCAGCATCAGTTGAACTTGTTCAAATTACTTGAAAGAAAAATCTGAGAGTTAGAACTTGTTTGAGTGATGAACCAGCAGCTGTGCGAATTGTAAACAATCCACAGATTCTTCTATATAAAATCTCACGGGTGGATCATTCAATCCACCCGTATTTTTAATACTTGGTGTTTTTCTGTTTACTGTGTTCTTAGTGTATCATTCTTGAATCTTTTAAATTTGTAAAAGATTGTATTCAACCCCCCCCTTCTACAATCTTTCTCATAGTTGGTGTAAAATAACAGTTTTGTTATCATCAAGTGTAGAATTTATGTCTGCATCTTCTCCAGTCATAAATTGGGGGAGATTGTTAGGAATCAATAATTTTTGATGATAACATAAACATTTTGTAACATGTCTTACTTAGAATCTTTATCAAATTTCAGTTGTAATTGTTACATTTCTTGTCTTTGGGAATTGTCAACGGATGGGTAGAATAGGATGGCTAATTGTAAATATCCAATGCCATGTAATTTTATCTAAGTGAAGGATATTCAACTGATGAGATGTAACTGTTCAACTGATGAAGACTGGATGATGTTTCAACTGATGAAAATCAAGCATTCAACTGAAGACAAAGTGTTCAACTGATGATGCTGAGGAATTCAACTGATGAGACTGGAACAGCATTCAACTGATGAAGTTTGTAATTCATTCAACTGATGAACCGAGCTTTCAACTGATGAAGCAAAGAGCAGTTGAAAGTGACTAGAGCTTAAGTCTGACAAATCACATGGATCGAATTACACTAAAATAGACATGGAAGCCTAATTAGGAAAATAAAGAAGAAGCAGAAACATACTTATCTCATGCTGTGCAATCTGGATCAAATCAAGGTGATGGTCAAAGATGAAGACATCTCAGAAAGCATGCATAAGACAAAGTTGTGCAGCATTGTTTTTAGATTAGAGTGCATTTTGTAATCTAGCTAAAAGCTTTGTAAAACTTGGAGTATATAACCAAGTTAGTAGCATCAGTTGAACTTGTTCAAATTACTTGAGAGAAAAATCTGAGAGTTAGAACTTGTTTTGAGTGATGAACCAGCAGCTGTGCGAATTGTAAACAATCCACAGATTCTTCTATATAAAATCTCACGGGTGGATCATTCAATCCACCCGTATTTTTAATACTTGGTGTTTTTCTGTTTACTGTGTTTTAGTGTATCATTCTTGAATCTTTTAAATTTGTAAAAGATTGTATTCAACCCCCCCTTCTACAATCTTTCTCATAGTTGGTGTAAAATAACAAAACATACTCTGGAAATTCTGGATCCTCAAAACCAGGAGGCTGACTGACATATACCTCCTCTTCCAGTTCACCATTTAGAAAAGCACTCTTGACATCCATTTGATAAACTTTAAAGTTTGCATGAGCAGCATAAGCCAGGAACATTCTTATTGCTTCCAGTCTTGCAACTGGTGCAAAGGTCTCATCAAAATCAATTCCTTCAGATTGAGAGTATCCTTTAGCAACAAGTCTTGCCTTGTTCCTGGTGACAATTCCATTCTCATCCACCTTGTTTCTGAATACCCACCTTACTCCTACAATTGTTCTGTTTTTAGGCTTGGGTACCAGCTTCCATACATTGTTTCTCTCAAATTGATTTAATTCTTCTTGCATAGCAAGAACCCAATCAGCATCTTTGAGAGCATCTTCTATGACTTTAGGTTCATCCTGTGAAAGGAATGCACTATACAAACATTCATCTTGAGTTGCTCTTCTTGTTTGTACAGATGCATTTGCATCTCCAATAATTAGCTCAAAAGGATGATCCCTTGTCCACTTTCTTTGGGGTGGAAGTGATTGTCTTGATGATGTGGCTTCATTGTTGAAGTTCAGGTTTCCATGTTGGAAAGCTCCCCCTAAATTTGACATCTCATTATTTCTAGACTGATTGAAACTTTGAGACATTCTTTCAACTGATGATCCTTGAGGTGTTTCAACTGATCCCTCAAAAGCAGTTTCAACTGATGCTTCAGTTGAATTTCCAGTAGCAGCTGTTTCTTGCACCAGAGAGTCATCAGTTGGAACATTGATTCCAGGATTAATTCCAACATTTTGAACAGTGTCATCATCATCATCACTATCATACAGATCACCTTCACCTTCATTCTCAAATCTGAGATTATCATGAAATCCTTCATCTGAGAATCCTTGAATCTTCTTGTCATCAAAAACTACATGGATTGATTCCATAACAATGTTGGTTCTCAGATTATATACTCTAAATGATTTTCCATTAGAGTATCCAACAAAAATAGCTTCATCTGCCTTGGCCTCAAATTTTCCAAGATTTTCACCCTGATTTCTTAGAACATAACACTTGCATCCAAATACATGAAGAAAGCTAATTGTTGGCTTCTTTCCTTTGAAGAGTTGGAAGGGAGTTAGATTATGAGGTTTGGTAATTAGTGAAATGTTTTGAGTGAAGCAAGCAGTGTTCACAGCTTCAGCCCAAAAATAGGTTGGAAGTTGAGCGTCATTAATCATGGTTCTTGCAGCCTCAATAAGAGTTCTATTCTTCCTTTCAACAACACCATTTTGTTGTGGAGTTCTTGGTGCAGAGAACTCATGAGTAATTCCCTCTTCTTCACAAAATTCTTTCATCACAGAGTTCTTGAATTCTGTTCCATTGTCACTTCTTATCCTTCCAACTTTGACATCTGGATTGTTGTTTAATGCTTTGATATGATTGATGATGATTTTCCCAGCTTCATCCTTAGAATGCAGGAAGAAAGTCCAAGTGAATTTAGAAAAATCATCAACAATCACTAAGCAATATTTCTTCTTTGAAATGGACATTATGTTGACTGGTCCAAACAAATCCATATGCAAGAGCTGAAGGGGCTTCACAATTGATGAAAGAGTTTTGCTTTTGAAAGAGCTTCTCTTTTGCTTTCCTAGCTGACAAGCTCCACAAAGTCCATCTTTGGAGAATTCCAGCTTAGGTAGACCTCTTACCAAGTCCTTCTTTACTAACTCATTCAGGGTTTTGAAATTTAGATGAGACAATCTCTTATGCCATAGCCAACTGTCATCTGAGCTTGCTTTGCTGAGAAGGCAAGTGATAGATTCAGACTTTACAGAATTGAAGTCAGCTACATACACATTTCCTTTCCTTTGTCCAATCAGAACCACATTGTTGTCATCTTCTTTGGTGACAACACAGGCTGCAGGAGTGAAATTGACTTTGTAACCTTTGTCACAGAGCTGACTGATGCTAAGCAAGTTGTGCTTAAGACCAGACACCAATGCAACTTCATCAATGATGACATTCTCTTTTGCAATCAAGCCATATCCCATAGTATATCCTTTGCTGTCATCTCCAAAGGTAATGCTAGAGCCAGCTTTCTCCACAAACTTTGTGAGCAGGGAGGAATCACCAGTCATGTGCCTGGAGCATCCACTATCCAAGTACCACAAATTCTTCTTGTGGTTTCCCTGCACACATTTTACAAACAGATCAAGTTGATTTTGGTACCCAAATTGCTTTGGGTCCAGATTTGTTAGTCTTAGCAGTCTTTTCCACTTTCTCAACCTTTTCCTTGGATTGAATAGGTTCAATCTTTGGTTTTGGTTGAGAAACTGGAATATCAACTTTGTTTTCAAGCACAGGCCTTTGAGGCATGCATACATTGTTCATTCCATGCAAATTTGAATGAAATTGAGGCATGTTAAAGGCATTAAAATAAGGATTGAACATATATGGCATGTTAGGCTGAGAATAAGGATTGTGAGGCAATAAACCAGGCATCATATTCATAGCAGACAAATTCATGTGAGGAACAGATGTCATAGGAATAGGCAAAGACAAATTAGGAGCAATCACAGTTTTACAATTAGCAGATAAATGATTTACACTACCACACTTACTGCAGGTTTTCCTAAGAGCACTAGCATTGGGAGTGTAATTGGTGTGCTTGTTAACTCCTATTTTGCCATTTCTATTTCCTTTCTTCTTTTTAGTCTCCTCAGATTTATGCTCACTAGTATCCAACTTCTTCTTGTTCTTGTTACTGGAATTAAGAGTGTTATTAACACTATTACTGGTCTCAGAAGAACTATTCTCACCTTTAACAAAATTCTTTCTAACAGGACCATATTTCTTGTTAAGCTTCTTGAGAACACTCTTGTCAACTGATGAGTTTTTGTTCAACTGATGACTCTCATCAGTTGAGACTTTGCTCTTCAACTGATGATCATCATCAGTATTCTCATCACTTGAACTGTTCTCAGATATCTCAAGCACTTTCTTATTCCTCTTCCACTCATTCTCTACAAAGGTCTCTCTACCTTGCATGTTGATGATATTGGTGGAAACATCCCTACCTGATTTCCATTTGGCAATAATCTCTTGTTCCTTATCAAGCTGCTTTCTTATGATCTCTTCTCTTTTCAGAACAACCAAGAGATCATCCTTGGCTGTCTGACACTCAATTTTCAGCTTCTCAAACTCAATAAATTGAGCTTCTAAGACACTGTTTCTATCACTAAGAAAGGTGTTAGCTTCCTTAATCCTACTATTTTCCTTAGTGAGAGATTTTAAAGAAACATGCAAATGATACAATTCTGTAGACATTTCATTAATAGTAGCATTGCATTCATCTTTAGTTAACTCAACTAGGTTTGTAGTGAATACCTGACTACTGCTTCCAGTGTTTTCTTCTTGATCTGTGGAGTTGGCCATTAGAGCTAGATTGACAAACTCCTCCTCTTCATCAGAATCATCTCCAGCTGCCCAATCATCCTTTGTGATGAATGCTCTTTCCTTTTGTTTGAGAAGTTCATAATATTTCTTTTTGTAGTCAATGTTTTCACTTGACTTCTTCTCAACTTTAGGCTTTCTGCACTCATTTGCAAAGTGACCTGCATTCCCACAGTTGAAGCACTTGAATTTTGATCTGTCTACCATGCTTCTATCAGACTTGGGATTGCCTTTAAAAGATTTTGCAGAATTGAAATTCTTTTTGAATTTCAGTTTGGAGAATCTTCTTGACAGGAAGGCTAGATGCTCATCAATTCCATCACTTTCTTCACCAGAATCAGCTACTTCTTTCTCCTTTCTTCTTCCTTTGCTTGACTCTGAGCTCTCCTCTTTGACCAACTTCTCAGTTTCTTCAACTTGAGACTTTCCCTTGTCCTTGACAGTATCCTCCAGAGATGCAACTAGAGCCACAGATGAATGCCCTTTCTTTTGGCTTTTCTCAATCTCTTCATCTTGCTCCATTTCAAGCTCATAAGTCTTTAAGGTTCCATACAGTCTCTCTAGAGTATAGTCTTTAAACTCTTGTGTATTTCTGAGAGAGACTGTCATGGGTTTCCATTCTTTGGGAAGAGCTCTTAAGAATTTCAAGTTTGAATCCTTAACTTGATATACTCTTCCAAAGAGCTTTAGACCATTTAACAGTTTTTGAAATCTGTTAAATGTATCACTCAAACTTTCACCAGCCTTGAAATGGAATGACTCATATTGTTGAATCAGAAGCTGCATTTTGTTCTCTCTCACTTGCTCATTCCCTTCACAGATGGTCCTGATGGTGTCCCAAACTTCTTTGGCACTTGTGCAGCTAATAACACTATCAATCATCTCTTGATCCAAACCATTGAACAGAAGGTTCATGGTTTTCTTGTCCTTGTGCACTTCTTCAGTATCTTCTTGAGAATATTCATGGATAGGTTTTGGAATCATCTTACCTACCATATCTTCACCATCAGCTCCCATACTTGTGCAGACCTTCATGGGAACATGAGGTCCCTTTTCAATGCAGTTCACATAGCTTTCATCAATGGACAGCAGATGCAGATGCATTCTCACTTTCCAGTGAAAATAGTTGTCTTTGTCAAGAACAGGAATCTTCACTCCAGCATCCTTCTTTCCCATCTTTCTCTAGCAGTGTTGATCTTTTTCCCTGTTTGTTGGGAACCTCGCTCTGATACCAATTGTTATTTTACACCAACTATGAGAAAGATTGTAGAAGGGGGGGTTGAATACAATCTTTTACAAATTTAAAAGATTCAAGAATGATACACTAAAACACAGTAAACAGAAAAACACCAAGTATTAAAAATACGGGTGGATTGAATGATCCACCCGTGAGATTTTATATAGAAGAATCTGTGAATTGTTTACAATTCGCACAGCTGCTGGTTCATCACTCAAAACAAGTTCTAACTCTCAGATTTTTCTCTCAAGTAATTTGAACAAGTTCAACTGATGCTACTAACTTGGTTATATACTCCAAGTTTTACAAAGCTTTTAGCTAGATTACAAAATGCACTCTAATCTAAAAACAATGCTGCACAACTTTGTCTTATGCATGCTTTCTGAGATGTCTTCATCTTTGACCATCACCTTGATTTGATCCAGATTGCACAGCATGAGATAAGTATGTTTCTGCTTCTTCTTTATTTTCCTAATTAGGCTTCCATGTCTATTTTAGTGTAATTCGATCCATGTGATTTGTCAGACTTAAGCTCTAGTCACTTTCAACTGCTCTTTGCTTCATCAGTTAAAAGCTCGGTTCATCAGTTGAATGAATTACAAACTTCATCAGTTGAATGCTGTTCCAGTCTCATCAGTTGAATTCCTCAGCATCATCAGTTGAACACTTTGTCTTCAGTTGAATGCTTGATTTTCATCAGTTGAAACATCATCCAGTCTTCATCAGTTGAACAGTTACATCTCATCAGTTGAATATCCTTCACTTAGATAAAATTACATGGCATTGGATATTTACAATTAGCCATCCTATTCTACCCATCCGTTGACAATTCCCAAAGACAAGAAATGTAACAATTACAACTGAAATTTGATAAAGATTCTAAGTAAGACATGTTACAAAATGTTTATGTTATCATCAAAAATTATTGATTCCTAACATGTTTACTTTTTATTAAAAGCACTCTATGGACTAAAGCAAGCTCCAAGGGCATGGTATGACACTCTGTCTCAATTCTTGTTAGATAATCATTTTTCCAGAGGAACTGTGGATAAAACACTATTTTACAGAAATGTAAATGGTGCCTTTATTCTGGTTCAAATTTATGTAGATGATATAATTTTTGGTTCTACAGATGAGAAACTTTGCAAGAAGTTTGCTAATCTAATGAAAAGTCAGTATGAAATGAGCATGATGGGAGAGCTCACCTACTTTCTTGGTTTACAAGTTAAACAAGTAAAGGAAGGTATATTCATAAATCAAACTAAGTACATCTATGATCTACTTAAAAAGTTTGATTTATTGGATTGCAAAGAAGCTAAGACTCCCATGCCAACAGCCACCAAATTAGAGTTAAGTCCTAATGAGAAATCTGTGGACATCTCTAATTATAGAGGCATGGTTGGTTCTCTTTTATATCTGACAGCCAGTAGACCAGATATTATGTTTTCTACATGCCTCTGTGCTAGATTTCAATCTGATCCTAAAGAATCACATCTTATTGCTATAAAAAGAATATTCAGATATCTTAAGGGAACACCAAATCTTGGTATTTGGTACCCTAAAGACTCTGGATTTGATCTAATTGGATATTCAGATGCTGATTTTGCAGGATGCAAAATTGATAGAAAAAGTACAACAGGCACCTGTCAATTTCTTGGTGACAGATTGATTTCTTGGTTTAGCAAAAAGCAAAATTCTGTATCAACCTCTACAGCTGAGGCTGGATACATTGCAGCTGGAAGCTGTTGTGCACAATTATTGTGGATGAGAAATCAATTACTTGATTATGGATTAAATCTCTCAAAAATCCCAATATTTTGTGACAACACCAGTGCTATTGCTATAACTGAAAATCCAGTACAACACTCCAGAACCAAGCACATTGACATCAAATACCACTTCATAAGGGAACATGTGATGGCTGGTACTGTTGAAATGCATTTTGTTCCAAGTGAAGAACAGATTGCAGATATCTTCACAAAGCCTCTTGATGAATCCACATTCACAAGGTTGGTAAGTAAATTAGGTATGTTAAATTTCTCCTAATTTAAGAGTGAATTTTTCTGTAATTTGGCAGCCAGAATTTGATTAATTTTGATTTATCAAAATTGAATTAGTTATAATTCTGGATATAGTCTATAATATTTCAACTGATGAACTAGTGAAATTGTTTCAACTGATGTTTGAAACAATATCCTCTTGTTTTGTTTTTCATTCAACTGATGACACCAGTTGAAAACGCTCTCAACTGATCTTCATCAGTTGAATAGGAAGTTTAAAGAGGCGCTTATTTCATCCGTTGAAAGTATTATCAGATCTGAGCCGTTGAAATTTCTTTTGTCTCTCACCTACTTTATACACACGATCGTGTGTGTAATTTTTGTAGAGTTCAATAAGAGTAATTTCTTCTCAACGGTAATTTCTCAGCCAATCACAGCAATTTTCTGAGAAAGTATTTAAGTGTTTTAATTTATTTTCACTTCTTTTCATCTCACTCTTTCGAATTCTTCAAGTTCTCTCCTCTCTCTGTGCAAAAGCAAACTCTAATTTTTCCTCAAGCTTTCTCTGTAACTACAATGGCACCCATGAAGAAGTATACTGCACCAAGTGGGTTTATTTATGAGAAGAACAACTTTGCGTCATTTGTGGATACTAAAGCTGTGGAGGAGAAGGAGTATCACAGGATGATGGAGTTCATCAAGTCAAGCCAGCTCTCTTATGCTATGACTGAAGCTCCTATCATCTACCATGAAATAGTGGAGGAAATGTGGACCTCTGCAGAGTTTAATAGTGAGGATGAAACTCTAACTTTCTCTGTCAATAATAAAATTCATTCTGTCAATGCTGATGTTATGAAAGCATGCTTTAAGATTCCTGAAGATACTGTTTTATCTTTGCCTAGTGATAATCAGTTGGTTAATTTACTTTATGCCATGAATTATGTTTTGCCAACTGATGCCTTAGGTAAAATAGAAAGAAGGGGTCTTAGGAGAGAATGGAGTTATTTATGTGATGCTTTTATTAAGGCATTTTCTGGTAAGATTAGTAATTTCAATGCTCTCACTTCCCAGATTTTACAAATGCTTTACATGTACCTGACTAATGAATATTTCAATTTTGGTGGTTTGATGATCCAAGAAATTGGGGAGAAACTAGGTGATAAATCTGGTAGACCTAGGAATATTTATTATGTCAGATTTCTTATGATGCTAGCTAATCATCTCAACAAAAAGCTAGTTATTACTAACAAGGAAGCCAAGCTTCCCAGTTTTGTGCAGGAAAAGAGAGTCTTTAAAGACCTCTTTAGGATGAATTTGTACCCCTCCTTGGAGGTGGTGTACCTGCCAATAATGGAGGCTGGAAAGCAAAAAGAGGTACATGGATTTCCTCCTACTCTTTCTCAACCCTCACCTTCTTTGCTTTCTGCCATCAGGGCTGTTGAAGAGGCCCATCAACAGTCCACACAAGTGGCAAAACCTTCTAAAAACAAGTCTTCTAAACCAACCTCAGATGCCTCCCAAAAGACATCTGTTGTAAAATCCAAGAAACACAAACCTGAGGGGAGTGTGATTGGAGGTTGTGAGGGGGAGGGAAAGGGTGAACATCAAAGAAGCCCTAAGCATAAGGATGGAGAGGTGTGTGTTGACCAGCCTGGCCACTCTGCAGTCTCCCAAAAGACTGTAGATGTTAATATGGAATCAAACTCATCCCTAGCAGCATCCTCCCAAAAGGATGTTGCTATTGAAAATAGTCCTCAACCAGGGACACAGTTAAAAAGGGGGAGGGACACCACTTCTTCACCAATAAAAGCCTATGGGAGAAAGAAGCTAAGAAGTGATAAACTGAAGCACTCTGCACACACACAGGCATCCATTCTGGACTCTATGCCTTTAACTTCTCAAAGTCAGATTGATGTGACTCCAATAAATGTGGAGTCACAGCCCCCTTCTTCATCTCAACCAATCACCCATATTTATGATCTTACCATCTCTACTACTCAAACACAATCCCCAACCTCTTCTGTGGATGTGGAATTAATTCACACCACACTTGTAAATTCTCCATCTTTGGATTTCATGGAGAAGCCCCCATCTGAGATTGATCATCATCATTTTGATGATTTGTTGGATCTTTCTCTTCCATTTCCTTCTACTGAGACAGTGTGTTCTGTGGATTTTCCTTTAAAATCAATCACCACAGACTCAACTGTCACAGCTTCTAAACCTATTTCTTCATTTTCTTCAACTGATCTCCTTCATCAGTTGAACAGTGTTTGTCCTTCAACTGATCTGCTTAACAGCTCTCATCAGTTGAATGCCTCCTCTACTCATGTTTCAACTGATGTCCCTCATCAGTTGACAACTGCTGCTACTTCAATTACTTTACCTTCTTCTACAGCAGTTGATCACATGGTAGCACAAACACTTTTAGGATTGAGTGGAGTGAGCTATGGAGTGGAGAGGCAGCCTAGTGAGCTGGCAAAAGGAGAGGGTGTGGAGAGTCTGGCATTTTCTTCTAGCCAGGAAAAAGGAGAGGATAAGAGTGACCCTTTAGTAAGGGTAAGTGAGGGAGAGGTGAGTTGTGTGGTGAGCCAAGGGGAGCCCTTGATGCAAGAAAAGAGAGATATTGAGAGAAATGCAGGTGTCAATGAAGGGTTTAGTGAACAAGAGTTTCAAGCTGAATATAGATCCATATTGGATAGTGTTTCACTAGACCCTGAGACTTTTACTCATGGGATGTCTTCCATTCAAGATTTTGCAAGATTGGATAATCAAGCAGCTGAGAGGCACCTCAATCTGATTCACACTACATCTTCTATGCTTAGAGCAAAGGAGGCACTTACAGCTCTGCCTGCCAATGCTGGAGATGATTTTCATTATGATGATAGTGATGAAGACCTCAATGATGCTCTTGAGGAATCCCTTGTTGAACAACCTACAACTTCTCTACCTTCATGGCTCTCCATGCAGTCTGCCAATGCCATTGCTGTTAGCATGGAGCTGGAAAGGCAAGCTTCAACAATTCTTCAACCACAATCTGGAAGCTCATCCTCCTCTCCAGCCATCTCTGCCACAATTGCCAGTCAAGCTCTTGAAAATCTCAAGCTTCACAAATTTCAATCTCTCCATTTTCAGCATGAGATAGAGCATCTCAATTCTCTTATTGCCACTGTTAAGACTGATCTGACCAAGCAAATTGATGAAAAGCTTCCAGCTCAGGTCAAATCAGCTCTTTCTGGATCTGAGCAAAAACAACTGCAATTGGAAAAGCAAGTGGAAGCTCTGGAAGGAAATGTCTATATCTTAAACTCTAGAATGGATGAGATGTTGCAGCATCAAAGAATTCAGACTGGACTTCTTCAACATCTTCTTCTTGCCTCTGGTGTTTCTCTTCCCAGTCCATCCCCTACACTTGCTGCTAACAAAAAGGGGGAGAAAGAATTACCAACTCCTGCAGAATTGATCAGCCAAATTCCTCCTCCTTTCCACACTGAAAGGGAAAAGCAAAAGATTGAAAGGATGAAAGAATTGGACTCCATTGCAAAGAGAGTGGCTCAACTGGGCAAGAAAGCTTCCACATCTTCTACAGCCACTACTGCTCAAATCTCTTTTCCAACCACAACCACAATTCTCAGGGTGATTACACCTGAGATTGTTATCCCTTCCAAGACAGAAAAGGGTGAGCCATCAATTGTGAATGAATTCAAGCCCATTCTGTTTCCAAACAACTGTGGTTACTCCAAGCCTGGGAAAGACTCAAGCTCAATCTACTTTCCACTAGCCAGGCCTGACAAAAATGAATACAAGCTTTTGGGCCAAGAAATCAAAAGTTATAAAGACTGTGCAGATGTGGCCTTAAAGGCTCATTTTGCCATCATCTATAGAGAAGGCCAGAAGCTGTTTATTGGAACTGGCCATCCTCACTACTCATTTGCAAAAGCTGAAGAGGTGGCCAGAGAATGTGAAAAAGAGGAGTTTGAATCTCAACTCTCTTTAAATCAAATAGAGGTTGATGAAAGGTATGCTATTGAGCTGGAAGAGGAGTTGGCAGCTGAGCTTTTAAATGAGGAAAGATTGCCTCTTGAATCTTCTCCAAAGAAAAAGAGAGTCAAATCTAAGACTAAGATGCCTGAGGCAGCCAAGAGAAGAGAAGAAGTGCCAGAAAAGCCTATCTCAAAGCCTTCTTCTCCAATCAAGGACACCACAGTGGTACATCCAGATGTCAACTTCCATGATGAGCCAATAATGCCAAAGGAGGAGCCAGTTGACTTGGAAGATATCCCAATTCCAGCTTTTCTTGTTCAAGAACCTTCCAAGCCAAAGAAGAAAGTCAAGTCTGTTGCTAAGAAGATGGCTAACCCTCCTAAACCTCCAAAAGAACCTGAAAATCCTGATGACTATCTGATCATTGCTAACATTGAAGAAATTTCTGAGTTGGAGCTGGAGCTGGATGATCTTCAAGAAGTAAGAGGAATAGAAGCAACTTCAAAGTTACCTGAAAGATTGGTATTCTCTTACAAAAACAAGGGTGATGTCATCTGGCCTCTTCACAGAGTTCTGAATTCTGAGGGATTCAGTTCTCTAACAAAAATATATGGATCTATGAAGAGGACTGGAGGATTTACACCACCTGCAAAGCAAATGGTACTAAAGAGAATCCTTGAGATCAGGAAGGAATGGAACTCAGATGCTAGTCTACAAAGAAGGCTGAAAATTCCCTACACTGGAAAGAAAATTCATCATGAACCTACTCCAGTCATGGAATTTAGGGACAATCAAGGTGTTAGGAGATTTTTCAGACCTAAAGATCAACTCAAGGTTGCTAGCTTGAATACTCTGAAGACTCTCCAATCCAAGCTCAACAGACAAGATAGTGATGAAGAATGGTTCTACAGGATCTTTCAGAAGCAAATCAATATTCTTGAAGAAAAACTTAAGTCCAGAAGAAGAAGATCTTCTAGGAACAAGTAACTGCTCAGTCTAGAGGAGCATAATCATCTGTAATCTTTTCTAACTCTTGTATTTAAATTCTGCATTTTATTTTATTAATGTTTTTGTTATCATCAAGTGTAGAATTTATGTCTGCATCTTCTCCAGTCATAAATTGGGGGAGATTGTTAGGAATCAATAATTTTTGATGATAACATAAACATTTTGTAACATGTCTTACTTAGAACCTTTATCAAATTTCAGTTGTAATTGTTATGTTTCTTGTCTTTGGGAATTATCAACGGATGGGTAGAATAGGATGGCTAATTGTAAATATCCAATGCCATGTAATTTTATCTGAGTGAAGGATATTCAACTGATGAGATGTAACTATTCAACTGATGAAGACTGGATGATGTTTCAACTGATGAAAATCAAGCATTCAACTGAAGACAAAGTGTTCAACTGATGATGCTGAGGAATTCAACTGATGAGACTGGAACACCATTCAACTGATGAAGTTTGTAATTCATTCAACTGATGAGCCGGGCATTCAACTGATGAAGTCAAGAGCAGTTGAAAGTAACCAGAACTTTCAACTGATGAAGCAAAGAGCAGTTGAAAGTGACTAGAGCTTAATTCTGACAAATCACATGGATCGAATTACACTAAAATAGACATGGAAGCCTAATTAGGAAAATAAAGAAGAAGCAGAAACATACTTATCTCATGCAGTGCAATCTGGATCAAATCAAGATGATGGTCAAAGATGAAGACATCTCAGAAAGCATGCATAAGACAAAGTTGTGCAGCATTGTTTTTAGATTAGAGTGCATTTTGTAATCTAGCTAAAAGCTTTGTAAAACTTGGAGTATATAACCAAGTTAGTAGCATCAGTTGAACTTGTTCAAATTACTTGAGAGAAAAATCTGAGAGTTAGAACTTGTTGAGTGATGAACCAGCAGCTGTGCGAATTGTAAACAATCCACAGATTCTTCTATATAAAATCTCACGGGTGGATCATTCAATCCACCCGTATTTTTAATACTTGGTGTTTTTCTGTTTACTGTGTTCTTAGTGTATCATTCTTGAATCTTTTAAATTTGTAAAAGATTGTATTCAACCCCCCCCTTCTACAATCTTTCTCATAGTTGGTGTAAAATAACAGTAAGGTTTTGATAACATCTTCAACATGGCTCCAACGGCAGTCAGTCGAACATTTCAGTGAAAGTATCCACTTTGCCTTTAGGTATAAATTTGGTAATTAGTGGTTATCTCACTAAAAAGTTCTGCATGTGTATCACTCGACACTCAAATTTCTCTCGGTTTTTGGGTAATGGTGTCACTCACAAGTTCTGTAAGTGTATCCCTCCACACAAATACTGAGCTTCCAAAATGCTGAGTACCTGCAAGAAAATCACCTTAGCCGCCCTTGTAGGGGGTCACCGGTGGTGCAATGGGAGTTCGTAATTCCCAGTCACTGCAGACTCATCTGGATAAATCCGAATCATGGTCCACAAGTTGCCAACCACTAAGTGGCTTATCCAATTAAGGATCCAGAGTTGTTTGCTCTGGGAGGTTAGACAAAGGCTTAACATGGCAAAGGCCTAAGTCCTCCTCAATGTCTGTGAAGACACTTGATTCAAGAGAATCATCAACCATAAGTTCACAACGTAAAATGGAATGAACCGTAGTTGCTTCCGTCAATTCTTTCAACAACTTGTGAGCTTTCAATACCAATTATTATCATATGTACTTCACAAGTGTTTCACTCTTCTCAATATCCTATGTGTTTGCACTCACTCATGCTCACATATTTCTCATTATGATATCTCACTGGTTCTTCTCAGAATCTCACCAAGTGTTTAACTCTCAGTGTTTGGCTCACAGTGTTTCTCTCAGCACTCAAAGTATGGTCTTCTGTACCTGCATGAGAAAATCACCATAGCCCCTTCAAGAGAGGTCACTGGCGGTGCAATGGGGTTTCGTAAATCCCCGATCCTCAACCGACTAATCAATAAATTGACTCATAGTCAGAGAGTTGCCGATCTCCTATAAATAGGAAATCCATTCCGATTGGATCCAGATCTGTTCTTATCTGGGGAGGGAGATGAGAATCCTGAAGATTTGGCAATTGAGATCCTCGTTTCCTCCTTACACCTGTAAAGGCATCAACCATCTTATCTACCGTAAAATGGTAAATGAAGAAGTTGCTTCTGGAACAAAACCTTTAACCTTACTGTGCACTCTCTTGTATTGTGTCCATAAGATTTTTGTTTAGGCTCTTCATCAGAGTGATTACTGATGATGTGCTTGACTCAATACAAGATGCTCTGGCTGACGAGCGAATTTCAATGGACTCATCCTGTTGAGAGAATGATTCCAGAGACTGTTTTATTGCCTTTTCAGCTCTATATTCTTTTGAGAAAATATAGATGAGCAACAGTTACCTCAAGTTCAAAAACACCTTTTCTTCTTGAGAGGTAGAGCTGTGGGTACACTATCCCTCACATCCTTATTTGCTGCAACGAGTACAGTTTCTCCCTCATCGACTTTTAGTCTAATAAGTTATTCCTTATCACTCCAGGGGGAAAGTTGGGATGTGTTCTGAATTTGGTTTTATAGTCTGGGATAAAGATTGTTGGTTTTCAACCTTATGACTATCTAGGAAAGCCAAGAGGCTGATAAAGTTCTGAAGAACAGAATGAGATATAAATGCACTTTAGAAAATCTATGATTTTGAATGAAAGCAATTGCATTTAATCTTTTGAGAAAAATGAATCAGTTGTGATTGTAAAAATGATTTTCATAAAGAATGACAATCACAACCAATGAAAGAATCAAAGTTTTCCATTAAAAACTGGTTTGAGTACGAGAGTCTGAATCTATGCATAAAAGGTTTAAATGAACTTGTCTTTGAAAAAGACACAGACTCCTGTTTCTCACTACAATTTTAAAAAGGAAAAAGAAAATTTATGCGCTACAGTGTATAAAGCACTCACCACAATAATTAGTGAAAAGGCCTCATACTAGCACATCGTCAAAACAGACGTTGCAAGTGACAAAGATCACCAAGTACACAAATACAAGATAATCAATGTCTCGTCCTATGACGCTACATGTATAGATGCAAAATATTCTAAGAAATATTTATGAAATAGAGTAGTGGATACCAATTGTTGAAATCAATTGATAAGGAAATTTCTTTACAGAAACTCAGCACTCCAGAACATAAATACGAGACAGAATAAAGATTCTGTTGTCTCCCTTGTACTCAGAATATTAAACACCTAAAATATATTAGCACCAGTGATTTTAAGAAATATGCAACAATATTTCACCAGTGCCAATACATCACAATCAATTCACAAATAAATCATCAATAAAGCATCAAAAATAGACACCAATTAAATATTTCAAATAATGAATTAATCATGCTTCTATTATTCTATCAAAGTCAATCATGAAACAAATAAGCAGATCACAATTTAACTAAGATAAAATAATAATTACCTACGCAATATCATATAATTATCAGATCAGCATATAACAACTAAAATCATGACAATCATACAAAGATATTCGCAAGCCCGAGGGAAAGTTGAGGAAAAGTTCACGAGTCTTATACAGATAATCATTAAACACACATGAACACACACAACTCCTCGCAGAAAAATATTAACAATTAATATTAGTGATCTACATATAAGCATGCAATAATATCACTAACACTAAAAGTATCACGACTATATGCAGTTAGACATGAAATAAAATATCAACTAATAAATCATCAAATATCCAACACAAATAGTTATGCTTCAAGTATATACATTAATATAAATGGATTCAGCCTAGAGAGAATCTAAGTAACTCCACAAATACTAGTATATCATGACTAAATTCTAACTAGATTCTAACCACATACCAATTACTGATATAAGTCACAAGTCTAGAAACAAATAAGTCATGCTTCAGATTTTATACCTATAAAAGTGAATTCAACCTAGAAAATAATCCTAAGTATGTTCACAAATACAGATATATCACGACCACATTATGACAAAGTTCTCTACTAGATACCAATTGTTGAAGAGGTATAGATCAAGAAAAATAACATAATTAAGTCATGCTTCATGTCATCTCTAATCATTTAAATCATGAACAAATAAGTCACTTAATTGTCATGCAACACAATTTAAATAATTGAAATAACAAACACTCATGCTAAAACATATAATCACCATTTAAGCATGCAAAGCAATAAACATGGCAATCACATAGAATAGCAAAAAGAACGAGGTACTGGATTTTAAATAAATTCACAAGTCCTAAGTATAGACAATTTAATACTCATGAATTCATTCAAGAAATACGATAGACATGCTCATGAAAGAAGTAATACCTTATGTCAACGAGCAATAGATCGAGCAGTACATCCTTAGGTTCCAATAGCAAGATCCTTAGGTTCCAGGGAGTAGAGAGTGCTTCACAGAGTTGCTGGAAATGGAGTTATTTCCTTTTTCTTGACGTCTTCTTATTATAACAAGAAATCAACCTCCTTCCACGAATGACAGCTTCTTGAGAGAATAAATCCCCTGTCTTTCTGACAATCTGTAAAACAATATCTATATAGTTGTACAGGTTAAGCATAGTATCTTTAGGGTACCATTCCAATAGATTAGGCAATCCCCAAAAATAACTATAAACCTCTTAACAACTAAATGGATAGGTTCTCCAAAATCCAGTCAGAACCATGAACATTGACATAAAAAATATATAACATGTGATCATTTTGCAGTTAGGTAAAGTGATGAGTTGAATACCTCTAAGACTTGATATTTTAGTTGATGTACCTTTCTTGTACTGATCAAGTTCAGTGGTTGTTGGCTTAAGTCTTGGCAGGTCTAGAATCTTCCAAAATGCGCATATTCAAAAGATCCTTGACTTCCTTTTATTGCCATCATTCTTTAATCTAACTAGTAGACCATAAAGAATTGCAACTTTCCAACAAACTCATCATATCACTAATCTGCATTCACTTAGCAATTATCTTGCACAAGTGATGTTAGTCCACATATAATATAATCATGGTATCACAACACAGATAGTTGTATTGTGTGTGCCTTGTATCATGAGAGGTCATAATTTGAATACCAAATATGACTCTAGCAAATAGATATTAAAATAATATACTAGTCAGAAGTCATACCATGTTCATGACGATCATCAGGTCTTGGAGAGTAACTCATAGAGAGCTGATGAGGAAAGAGATATACAAATTCCGTTGGATCTGCAACTACAAAGTCCTTGAAATATTGTATGAAGCTTTATCTTCTAGCTCACTGTAATATCCTGAACCAACGTCTCGTCAATGGTGCTTTAGTTTAATCATGAAGGTCGTTGAGTCCCCTAAGATGTAGAGTCCTGAACTTGAAGATTTTGTTTCCATCATCTTCATAACCTTCTCCTTTGTAGTAACTCTAAGCAACCAAATTGGCTTGTCCCTCGTAACAGAGCCAAAATTATCCAGTTGGAATCTGAATACCCGACAAGTACTAAGTACTGAATTGTCTTTAGGTCAGGGTATCAGAATCCGCACAATCTGCTTTACAACTTGATTGAGATCATATTGTTGTGCAATCACTCAAACTGGATCCCTTTAAGAGCTTCTGAATCTTCCTCAAGTTTCACTTCAGATTGAAACCCAAAGAAACAACATCCTTTCACAATAGCTCTCCTAGTCTTCACTTCACCATTAGGAACATTTAAGAACTAGAATCCGGGAATGATATAGACTCAAATTCTTTGTCTAAGCAGATATGTTCTTGATATGTCCTGTTCATCTTCAATGTGGTGTTGAGTTTGACTAGTGGATCCACCAAATGCTCCCCCTAAGCTGTTGCTGGGATTTCATTAATAATCCTTATCCTTGCAAAGAGATTCTGCTTGGATCTGAATTATTATTATACCACTAATATCACCTTTAACAGCTTGGAGCAAAGTGTCGTTCAATGTCCTGTCCAGACTTACAATCACCTTCTGTTGATTAATCATAATCACCCTGTAGACTATAGACTCCATTGAGTAGCCGAGGAAAATATTCTTTGAGCTTTAGATGCAAGACTTGCAAAGATGCATTTTCTTCCAAACACATACCAAAAGATAGTGTTTGCTTCTGATTGGCCACTAACAAGAATGGTGTCTTTCTAGATTTATCAATGATCAGGGTTCATCTTGATCAACCTTCATTTGTGACGTCTTGTCCTTCGAACACATACGAACAACACGAAAGAATCTAGAGTAGTCAATGATCTTCGCAAAAAGATATTTGGCTTTGTTGTAGACATGACATTAACTGATCCATAGAATTCCATACGTATCATCTGAAGCGGCTCAGTAATATTGATCATATCTTTGCTTCTGTGCGATGCTCCTTTGACTTCCCTATTGACATACCTCATAATTTTCATCCATAATGAATTCCAGATGAGGCAGTCCTCTCACCAAATCTCTTCTTACTAATAAAAAGAGCTCCTTGTTTTGACATACAAGTTTGAGAGCTTCAAGTGCCATAGCTAATACTCATTTGATGAAGCTTCACTATCAAAACAGCTCACTCCATCTTCAGTTAAAGTAACATATTAGCTACGAGCAAATTCACATCCTTCCTGATTTGAGATAAAACACAATTCCATGAACTGACATACTGTCATTTGTTAGAGAACAGTCTGATACTATGAATTTGTGTGCTTTGACTCTTCCAAGAAAGATATGCTTCCATGATGACATTCCAGGAAAACAGGCATGTCCCGCAAGAGAATCTTTGTTGTCATCTTTCAAAGATTATTGACGGAACTGCTCACACGATCAAATTTGCTAACAGGGTACTTTTTGTGAATCATAAGATTTCAGCTACTCAGCAAACAGAGTGCACCAAAAATCATATGAAACATATGTAACCTGCAATCACAAATGGAAAGAGTTCTATGGTCCCCAATCATAACTGGGTCCGGATGGATTAGAGAGTTTTCTTTAACAGTGGTAACAACAGAATCAACCTTAACATGCTAATTCTTATTTAGACATTGCCCTAATGTGATTCTCAAACATGCTTTTCTAAAATAATTGCAAGTACAAAGACATGCATTCATGACATGAAAATAAGCAGACATGATGTTGAATACACATGGCAAACAATCAAAGATAAGATAAGAGCAAGACAGGTAGTTATGCAATTCAGAAGATTCACTACTCTCTACTTAAACCAATTAACACAAGTGCAACAGGTATCAAGTAGAATTACATATATTCAATAATCTTCTAAGAGCATAAGGATCTGATTCCAATCTGTTGTTATATGGCATTATACTATCTCTATTACCTAAGTCAGTTTTAGATCTAACATGAAGTTCTAAAAGTTCTACTGACACAAGGTAGACATTCCATCATAGAACAAAATAAAATCCTTAACAAACAATTCAGATTAGATAAGCAAATCTAATTGTACTAGGGAATATGAAAGTAAGTGTTTTAACAAAGTTATACATGCTAGGATCATAACCCCTAAAACTAAGAGTTGTTTTCCAAAGGAAAGCTTCTAATCTCACCATTGCAAATAATCAAATCCTAAATATTCATACACATGTTAAGAATCTGCTAAAGACACAAGCACAAGATTATCATCAAACCTAGTTACTAGAGAAGTGATCTAGCATACTAGTTCAACATTATCTACTGTGATGCTATCATGTTTGTGCTTGTGTGTTAAACAATTCTACTCAGATATTTATAACATGCTTTGAATATAATGAAATAAGTATTGCTGAGTTAGAAAGAATTCATACCTGAGATGTGCAAAGTGAATCATCTTCAGAGAAAGCTTGGATAGCCAGATAACCATAATCATCCTTCTCATCAGCAACTGATCCATCTCACACCTTTCCTTAAGTAGCATAAGAACTTGTTCTGATGCTTCTTTCAAAACATCCACTTGAATTTCGTACAAGCCCTATCATCCTTGTTTGTCGAGGCTTCAAATATATATAGCAACCCTCTTCGCTAAAGATACCAAACAAAATTGTGTGTACTAACCAACTCAGTTTTCAAACAACCTGTCGAACTGAACCCCGAAGAGTCTCCACTTGAAACCAATAGATTCCATCTGAATCTGACATGACTAAACCTCTCAGACAGTGTTATGCTAATCCTTGAAGTTTTGTCCTCACATTCTTTAAAAGTGTTAACTTTCGTCGACTTGAGCTTCCTCAAATTCAGCAGTTATAAACTCTTCTGTTCAATCCTAAGGTTCTGACATTAATGCACGAAACTGATTTGATGTTGTAGTAACTCGATAAATATCCTTAAACCTCCACAGTTTTCTGTCTTTGGTTCAGTTGATTCTGGATGGATTTAGCATTAATACAATTCACTGTGTAATTGTATATCCCTGAATCACTGAGTTAGATTGAAATCCCTTGAAGATTCTTCTGCAAAAACTTCTCTTTTCCTACTACTAGTGGTGCCATTCAAAGTTGACATTCTGAGCCCTGGAAAGATGCTTCATTGCATATGTAGCAAATTCCCATCCTGATCTGGTGATCTGATAATCAAGTCGGAGTAATTACTCAGATCAAGGCCTGAAGTACCTTCTTCAAAATCCACTGTTAGTAGTACCAAATTAGTCTTCAATAGAATCTTTTACGAATCACAATCATCTTTGTCGAACATAGAAAACTGCTTCTAATAATCCTTTGAGTAATCAATTGGATTGGGTCATCAATGTACTTCCATTACCGGTTCTGAGAATCTGGTATTTGAAAGCCCGATGTTTGTCTTGTAATCTGTCAGCCTGATCTGTCTCAACTAAATGTCAATCTGATTTGTCTTGCAGTAGAATAATTAAAAAGGTTACGGGACACTTGATTATTTAAACTAAGTTCAAATTATAAAGAAAATAAATTTAGAAATAAGTTTTTAAAAGATGAAAGAAAATAAAGTATAAAATAAACTTAGTTAAATCTATAAAGTAAATTTAATTATATTTAAAAAATAAATTCAAATAAATTCATAATAAACTGAAAAGTTTAGAATAAATTTATTTCAAATTCATTTAGTAAATATATTAAAATTTATTGTATAAATTTAATTTTTGAAAATATTCAAGTGTCTCGTCTCCAATTAAATCATAGCTTCCAGAACAAACTAAATTGAACCCTTGAACTTGAACTTATATCCATAATCACTTAAATCCTTTTAAATTTATATTCTGAATTTTAACTTAAATTTAAATCATAAACTATACAAATTTAAAAAATAAATTTATAAAAAGTTTATGATAAACTTAATAAAGTCTAAGAGTAAACTTTACAAGTCTAAAATAAATTTAAACAAATTTATTAAATGAATTTGGTAAAGTTTATAAAGTAAATTTAATTAAGTTTATAATATAAATTCAATTAATTCGTAATAAACTCAATTAATAAGTTTAAAATAAATTAAGTCAAATTTATAGAATAAACTTATTAAAATTTAAAATATAAATTTATAAGTCCTGGTCCAAAGTTCAGTATCCGACAGATAATCCTTGTTAGGCCTACGGACAAATTCAGCAACACAAACCGGAAGAACATTTCCCCTAATCAAATATCAAAAGGTAGGTTCTTGATTTTCCGTACGATAAGGATCCTGATTTGTATATCAATCAACCTCGCTCTGATACCAATTGTTAGGTCCAAAGTATCGTAGAAGGGGGGGTTGAATACGATACTCACTACAATTTAAAATTCTTTCGAATCTTGCGGATAAACAAATTGCAGTTCTGTAATGGGTTTCGTGTTCCGGATATTTATTGGGTCGGTTTCTGAGGATATGAAAAATATTAAACCAACACACAATATTTTCCAAGGTATATCTGTATATTGATAAATACCTCGAAGGGTGCTACAAATCCAAACCCGAAGGTTGGCTACAAGGCTACTACTACTTACACTCACAAACCCTAGCTTCTAAATATATATATAATACAAAACTAAGCTAGAGTTTATTTGTGTGTAGTAGTGTGCAAGGCACAAAGCCATTCCACCATAAAGGTGGTGGAGAGTGTTTTTGAAATGAGAACAAACTTGGGGTATTTATAGACTTTTCACAAACTAACCATGGTTATATTAACAGGTTTTGAGTTGGCGCCACTGGACTTGCGCTCTACATGGCTTCATAGCGTGTCTGTGACTTAGAATAAATTCTAAGCTTGAAACACAATAGCATTACTTGGTCAAACCTTGCGCCAGTCAATTGTTGCGCCTTCCTTCACTCTCTACTGTAGTGACTTAGCCAAATTTGCAGGGACACAAGGTTGCGCAGAGTGGCTTTACTGTGAGGGTGGCGCCAACTTTGACTAGAGTCAAAGTTTGCGCTTATACACCTCCAGGAAGAGATGACCTGGTACTTAAAAATATTTCTATTGCTTTGTACTTGCGCCATACAGTGAACACATCCCTTGTTCTCTCTCCTGGTTAATATATAACCAAGTTGCGCCAGAAACATATATACATATATATGTATATTGAGTTTGCGCCTAGACTTCACAGTGTATGTGTTTCTGACTTAGAAAGAATTCCATGGCAATAAACTTGCGCCCCAACAGTGGTGACTCCCCACTGTTATCACTCCTTGGACTTCTTCCAGGTCAAAAGTTGCGCCATGTATGCTTCCAGTGTGTTCACAGTATAAATGACTTAGAAAAAAATCATTCACAAGTGTAATGTCTTGTGTGAAACCCTACATGCACATGCAAACCCTAGAGTGCCCTATACACCTGACATCATCACATGCATGCATAATATATATAATATAATATATTATGTTGTTATTATATTAATAAATAAAAGTATATATAAATATATATACACATATATATTGTATTTATATGAACATATAATAATATATGTACATATATTTAAATATATTCTCATATATTTAAATATATATAATATATAATTATATGTAAATACAAATGTAAATATATATATAAATATATATAGAGATATATATAGTTATTTATAAATATAAATATAAACATAAATATATATAAAAGAAAGTATATATAAATATATACATATATATAATATTTATATAAACATATAGTAATAAATATATACACATATATTTAAATATATTCTCATATATTTAAATATATATAATATACATATAACTATGTGTAAATATAAATATAAATATATATATAAAGATATATATAACTCTCTCTAAATATAGATATATTTATGCACATAATATAATATATATATATATACACTTAATTATATAATTGTTTATATAAAATATAAATACATATATTATATACATATATATTTATTTAAATATATATACATATAAATATACATATACATATGTTGAAAAACATATATACATATATATTATATATATTATATTTAATTAAATATACATCTATACATATATATAAATATATTTGTACATATACAAATATATAAGTGCACACATATAAAAGATAGGTCACTTCCCCGTATGGATTTCTGTGCAGAGGCTAGGCACTTGACTTGGCTTGGCTTTGGAACAAATGACTTGTTATGACTGGATCAATTCTTCGATTGATAAATACTTTGCAAACTCCGTACGTGCTGACGCTTAGTGCACTGGTCTGGTTCACAAGCGACTAACACTGAAGTCACACATTGTACCGTCTTTGTCAGCAAGCATTGATCAGTCGGTTCCGGGTTAGTTTATGCTTCAGTTTGTTGATTATAAATAACCAACCAAGATATATAGAAATATCTTGCTTCAGGGGTTGCACTGAAATCTTTCGAGTACTTGGACAACATCTTCATTGCTTCCACAATCTTGAATACTTCAATCTTTATTCTTCACTGAGGCATGAACATATTATTGAACTTCTTCCAGTGAACTTATTCCTTCAAGACTGTCGATGGCTTCTTCAACCTTTGTCTTCGTATCTTCTGATTCCGGTGCAGGCGTAGTGTTATTTACTTGTCCTGTTCTATTGTTGAGTTCTCATCCCTATGTAACAGATAGGGTTGTCTTTACATTTAGACTTACATAGCCTTGAAAGAATCTCATGCAAAAATATGTGGACAGCACTCGGGGGGCAGGACCCTTGCCTATAAATGGCCCAATCGGGATTCTACTAGCCAGAAATGGATGACAATTCAAAAACGAGGCTCTTACAAGCTGGAATTGTTTGAAAGAAATGTGATGCCTAGACTTAGCACACCTAAAACCTCAAGGCTTATCGTATCTGAGCATCCGGTTAGGACACTCCACCTGGTCAGACTAAGTAGAAATAAGGTTTGATGAAACCATAAGCTTCTAGCTCTAAGGAATTGAAGGCTCAAATAGGCCGCGTTCAATGTAATTGAAGGCTCATCAAGTAGGCAATCGAACTAGGAGAGTTCGATGTTAAGTACAAACCTAGGACGGCCACCAAAGCCCAGGCTCTAGCTGACTTCGTGGTTTAATATACCGCTGACAACCAAGAAGTCGGGAGCAGAAGGTAATAGACCAGGAAGGTCAGCAAGGTGAGAAACCCCTGGAATAGAAGAAGGAGTATTGGATGCTCTATTTTGATGGGGCATCAAAAATAAAAACCAATGATGCAGGTTTAGTTATGCAAAGCCCCGATGGGTTCGCACTTGAGTATGCTTTGAAGTTGGACTTTCCTACCACCAACAATGAAGCTGAATATGAAGCCTTGATAGCCGGATTAGGCTTGGCCAGGATGATGAGGGTCAAGAACCTCAAAGTTTGTGGAGATTTGAGACTGGTAGTCTCACAATTGAATGTCGAGTTCGAAGCCAAGGATGAAACTATGGCAAAGTATTTGAGAGTTGTGAAGGATGTTATGACTCAATTTGATGGGTGTTATGAGGAGCACATTCCGAGAAAGGAGAACGTTAAGGCCGATGCCCTATCTAAGTTTTCCTCTTCTAGGATAGAGAATTATGCGGAGAGTTCTTACTTTCACGTCCTGAAGACCCCACCATATATTCAAAATTGGTAGCACCAGTTGATGAAAGCTGAAGGATAGACCCTCTTAAAGCTCATCTTGTGACTGGTTGGCTCCCTGATAATGCCTTGAAGGCACGGAAACTATTAGTGAGAGTGTTGAGATAAGAGGTCCTTTGTCATTCCATACTTAAAATCTTGAATCTCGAATCCAGACACAAAATTTAAGCCTTGATGGCCAAAGAGGCTACCTGCCTCAATCGAGCTAGTCGTTTGAGTTTAAGGACTTGAATCAAGAGCCATCAATCGAATTCAAACCAAAAAAAGGTCCTGTGAGCAACTTAGAATCAAGATAAAGGGTTAACAACCAGCCAAGGCACACCAGACTTGAAGTCAAGTGCTGAGTGGCAAGGGAACTTCTTGAATGATTAACTGAGAAGAAAGACCTCCACCATATGAAGTAAGGGGGGCAAGAACTAAGGGACTTCATCATTTCTACATCTTAGAATGAGAGTTAAAGGTTGAATGGTTGATGATAACCAATAACCATGAATGAATTCACGTTTTCAAATCAAGGACTCAGCAAACGAGTTAAGGCCCTGAAGGTCAAGAAAATTAAGAGACAGGTCATTTGAAGGTTTCACAGAAATCTCAAAAATCCTGAAATAATAAGGCTTGGAGCCCGACAAAAGCCAAAGAAACGGCCCCTAAATGAAAATTGGCCCGAAAGATAGGAGCCTAGAACACCAACGCTTAGGAAGCTAAATCTCTTAGACATTGGATCAAATAAGGTTTCTTTGGCGGGGATACCCCCGCCAAGGCTGGAGTAACAAGTGAAGGGTATTAAAATACCTACGCCAAGAAGGCTAAAACTCCTGGGCGTGGTTCACAAAAGAGCCTCCTTGGCAAGGGTACCTATACAAGTGAAGGAAGATAAAAAACCAACGTCCAGGAGGCTAAAACTCCTAGGCGTGGTATCACAAAGTGCCTCCTTGGCGGGATTACCCATGTCAAGGTTATACGAATTGAGGGTGAAAAGACACTCACGCTCAAGAAGCCATATTTCCTAGACGTGGTTGGCAAAAACATCTCCTAGATGGGGATACTCATGCCTAGAGTGGTTGTACAAATGAATTCACGAAACACCCATGTCCAAGAGGCATAATTTTCTTGGCGTAGCTAGGGAAAATGTCTCCTTGGCGGGGGTACCACGCCCAGACTAACTTAAAGAAATGAAGGCACGAAACACCCATGCCTAGGAGGTTAAATTTTCTTGGCGTGGTTAAGGATATGGTCTCCTAGGCGGGGGAACCTACGCCCAGCACTCCTCTCCAAACGACAAGCTATTTTTTAGGAATTAAATAAGGAATATAATCCTTTAAAATTCTGAAAATAGGCTAGAAATGATGAAAAAATAGGTAAAAATGCCTATTAAATCAAGAAAAGATTATGAATAATTATAAAATTATTTATGAGGCATGAGGCCCAATATTTTATTTTTTATCAAAAATAAAAATATATAAAACCTGAAGGTTCAAAAAAAAAAATGAAAATTCACCGCGTGCCACGCTTCCGAGGCCAAATGCCCTGCGCGTGGAAAGGAAAAGACCTCATGGGCGGCCATAACCCCCGCTGAGCGCGCATGTCAAATGGAAGGGGGTGAATGGCAAAAGTGCAGTTTGGTACCCCAAGTTGTGCTGAGTGAACAAGTTGGTCCCTGTAATTTACATATTGACAAAAAGGCTACTATGATTTATAAAATTACAAATAGGCTCCTGAACTTTAATAATTGATAGAAAATTCCTAAATTATTAGGAAAAATTAAGAAAAATACCTGTGGGTACAAGAAAATTCCTAAATTATTAGGAAAAATTAAGGAAAATACCTGTGGGTACAAGAAAATTCCTAAATTATTAAGGAAAAATTAAGGAAAATACCTGTGGGTACATAAAAATTCCTAAATTATTAGGAAAAAATACGAAAAATACATGTGGGTACATAAAAGTTCCTAAAATGTTAGGAATAATTGAAATAAGTACCTGTGGGTACATGGAAATTCCTCAAATATTAGAAAAAGTACAGAAAAATATGAGGAAAATTATAGAAGTATTTTCTTGACAAATTGAGCAATAATTTATGCTAATAATGCATAAAAGCCCTATGAAAGTGCCGAAATTGCTAAAAGTAAGCACAAATTAAAGCCTCGAATAAGGCAAATCGTCATAAATGTGTAGGTCACACCACACTTTACAATAAGACGATATATGTGAAACACTAGTGTAAACCAAAATCCCCATATAAGGGTAGAAAAATTAAGAAGTCCCAGCTAAGGGATAAAAACGACCCCGAATCTCGATGAAGGTAAATATAACTTCTACGAAAACCTGATCAGTTTTCCTAGAAGTTGGGGGGAAAATGATATGGGCTAAAAATAAGCCCTAAAGATACAATTAATGTTGCATTAATTAGACCCAGCCTGGTCTAAAGATGAAGCCCATTAATGAGGCCCGAAACCCCAATTAAATATTAATTTCGTAATTAATATTAGGGGTTAATTAACAGCTCAGCAATAAGAGCCAAACAAGGATGTTATCTCTAAAAAGAGTAGCCTCCAAGGCATACATTCATACAAGGAAACAGACTCTTACAAGGTAGGAGTCTAGAACCTTCTCCTTGGCGGTGGCTTGCCCACCAAGACACCTAAATCTACTCTAATTCTAAGGCTTCCCAAGCCTATATAAAGGGTCTGACCCCTCATTCTCAGAACTACGTCTTGGCTTGATTCTCTAGCAATACAGAGATACGTAGGCATCTTGTGAGGACTGTTCAGTCTCGAAACATAAGAACAGCCATTAAAGCTCGAAGCTCACTAACCCTAGCATTAAATACGCGCGAACTCTAGCCGCAATTTCAAACCCTTGTTTTTATTCCACAACAAACGCTTTCAGGATATGTTAGGCTCTAGGGTTTAGGGTTGTAAACAATCCTAAAACCCAAACCCTAAACCCTAAGTTCTTATACGATTTATTCTTCCTTCCGAATATTTTTAAAACCCAAAATGGAAATGTTGAATCCCAAAAATTAATTCTTGAACCCCAAAATTTAATTAAAATTGTATTTTTTAAATTTAAAATTTTAATTAAAAATTGAATCCGGAGTCCTGATTTTTAAACACCGGCCTAATTTTTAAACGCTAACGCGTTTAAAAATCAGGATATGTTAGGGTTTAGGGTTGTAAACAACCCTAAACCCCAAACCCTAAGTTCGTAACCTGTTTATTCGTCATTCTGAATATTTTTAAAATCCAAAATCGTCGTTCAAACTGTTGAACCCTAATGGTTAACTGTTGAACCCATATAATATAGATACAATTAAAAAATTGAATATTTCTAAACCTCAAATGTAACCCGTTGAACCCCAAATAAAAATTATTTTATTCCAAAGAATACACTAATAATTAAAAATTTAAAATATTTATTGTAAAATTAATATAGAAACTTGTCAAATACTAAATAGGCATTCTTCTCTAGGGTATTCTTCTATATTAGTGTATGAATCCAACAGCTGGGGTATGGTATGATATACCATACGCATTCCCCGTTGGGGTGTTCTCAATGATACGCAAAATGGGGTAGGTTATTACCTGGGATACGCAATTGTATCTGGGATATTGTCAGTGAATATTGTGTACGAACCTGTTAGGAATCAATAATTTTTGATGATAACATAAACATTTTGTAACATGTCTTACTTAGAACCTTTATCAAATTTCAGTTGTAATTGTTATGTTTCTTGTCTTTGGGAATTATCAACGGATGGGTAGAATAGGATGGCTAATTGTAAATATCCAATGCCATGTAATTTTATCTAAGTGAAGGATATTCAACTGATGAGATGTATCTATTCAACTGATGAAGACCGGATGATGTTTCAACTGATGAAAATCAAGCATTCAACTGAAGACAAAGTGTTCAACTGATGATGCTGAGGAATTCAACTGATGAGACTGGAACACCATTCAACTGATGAAGTTTGTAATTCATTCAACTGATGAGCCGGGCATTCAACTGATGAAGTCAAGAGCAGTTGAAAGTAACCAGAACTTTCAACTGATGAAGCAAAGAGCAGTTGAAAGTGACTAGAGCTTAAGTCTGACAAATCACATGGATCGAATTACACTAAAATAGACATGGAAGCCTAATTAGGAAAATAAAGAAGAAGCAGAAACATACTTATCTCATGCAGTGCAATCTGGATCAAATCAAGATGATGGTCAAAGATGAAGACATCTCAGAAAGCATGCATAAGACAAAGTTGTGCAGCATTGTTTTTAGATTAGAGTGCATTTTGTAATCTAGCTAAAAGCTTTGTAAAACTTGGAGTATATAACCAAGTTAGTAGCATCAGTTGAACTTGTTCAAATTACTTGAGAGAAAAATCTGAGAGTTAGAACTTGTTGAGTGATGAACCAGCAGCTGTGCGAATTGTAAACAATCCACAGATTCTTCTATATAAAATCTCACGGGTGGATCATTCAATCCACCCGTATTTTTAATACTTGGTGTTTTTCTGTTTACTGTGTTCTTAGTGTATCATTCTTGAATCTTTTAAATTTGTAAAAGATTGTATTCAACCCCCCCTTCTACAATCTTTCTCATAGTTGGTGTAAAATAACAATTGGTATCAGAGCCAGGTTCCCAACAAACAGGGAAAAAGATCAACACTGCTAGAGAAAGATGGGAAAGAAGGATGCTGGAGTGAAGATTCCTGTTCTTGACAAAGACAACTATTTTCACTGGAAAGTGAGAATGCATCTGCATCTGTTGTCCATTGATGAAAGCTATGTGAACTGCATTGAAAAAGGACCTCATGTCCCCATGAAGGTCTGCACAAGCATGGGAGCTGATGGTGAAGACATGGTAGGTAAGATGATTCCAAAACCTGTCCATGAATATTCTCAAGAAGATACTGAGGAGGTGCACAAGGACAAGAAAACCATGAACCTTCTGTTCAATGGTTTGGATCAAGAAATGATTGATAGTGTTATTAGCTGCACAAGTGCCAAAGAAGTTTGGGACACCATCAGGACCATCTGTGAAGGGAATGAGCAAGTAAGAGAGAACAAAATGCAGCTTCTGATTCAACAATATGAGTCATTCCATTTCAAGGCTGGTGAAAGTTTGAGTGATACATTTAACAGATTTCAAAAACTGTTAAATGGTCTAAAGCTCTTTGGAAGAGTATATCAAGTTAAGGATTCAAACTTGAAATTCTTAAGAGCTCTTCCCAAAGAATGGAAACCCATGACAGTCTCTCTCAGAAACACACAAGAGTTTAAAGACTATACTCTAGAGAGACTGTATGGAACCTTAAAGACTTATGAGCTTGAAATGGAGCAAGATGAAGAGATTGAGAAAAGCCAAAAGAAAGGGCATTCATCTGTGGCTCTAGTTGCATCTCTGGAGGACACTGTCAAGGACAAGGGAAAGTCTCAAGTTGAAGAAACTGAGAAGTTGGTCAAAGAGGAGAGCTCAGAGTCAAGCAAAGGAAGAAGAAAGGAGAAAGAAGTAGCTGATTCTGGTGAAGAAAGTGATGGAATTGATGAGCATCTAGCCTTCCTGTCAAGAAGATTCTCCAAACTGAAATTCAAAAAGAATTTTAATTCTGCAAAATCTTTTAAAGGCAATCCCAAGTCTGATAGAAGCATGGTAGACAGATCAAAATTCAAGTGCTTCAACTGTGGGAATGCAGGTCACTTTGCAAATGAGTGCAGAAAGCCTAAAGTTGAGAAGAAGTCAAGTGAAAACATTGACTACAAAAAGAAATATTATGAACTTCTCAAACAAAAGGAAAGAGCATTCATCACAAAGGATGATTGGGCAGCTGGAGATGATTCTGATGAAGAGGAGGAGTTTGTCAATCTAGCTCTAATGGCCAACTCCACAGATCAAGAAGAAAACACTGGAAGCAGTAGTCAGGTATTCACTACAAACCTAGTTGAGTTAACTAAAGATGAATGCAATGCTACCATTAATGAAATGTCTACTGAACTGTATCATTTGCATGTTTCTTTAAAATCTCTTACTAAGGAAAACAGTAGAATTAAGGAAGCTAACACCTTTCTTAGTGATAGAAACAGTGCCTTAGAAGCTCAATTTATTGAATTTGAGAAGCTGAAGATTGAGTGTCAGACAGCCAAGGATGATCTCTTGGTTGTTCTGAAGAGAGAAGAGATCATAAGAAAGCAGCTTGATAAGGAACAAGAGATCATTGCCAAATGGAAATCTGGTAGAGATGTTTCCACCAATATCATTAACATGCAAGGCAGAGAAACCTTTGTGGAGAATGAATGGAAGAGGAATAAGAAAGTGCTTGAGATATCTGAGAACAGTTCAGGTGATGAGAATACTGATGATGATCATCAGTTGAAAGGCAAAGTCTCAACTGATGAGAGTCATCAGTTGAACAAAAACTCATCAGTTGACAAGAGTGTTCTCAAGAAGCTTAACAAGAAATATGGTCCTGTTAAAAAGAATTTTGTTAAAGGTGAGAATAGTTCTTCTGAGGCCAGTGATAGTGTTAATAACACTCTTAATTCCAGTAACAAGAACAAGAAGAAGTTGGATACTAGTGAGCATAAATCTGAGGAGACTAAAAAGAAGAAAGGAAATAGAAATGGCAAAATAGGAGTTAACAAGCACACCAATTACACTCCCAATGCTAGTGCTCTTAGGAAAACCTGCAGCAAGTGTGGTAGTGTAAATCATTTATCTGCCAATTGTAAAACTGTGATTGCTCCTAATTTGTCTTTGCCTATTCCTATGACATCTGTTCCTCACATGAATTTGTCTGCTATGAATATGATGCCTGGTTTATTGCCTCACAATCCTTATTCTCAGCCTAACATGCCATATATGTTCAATCCTTATTTTAATGCCTTTAACATGCCTCAATTTCATTCAAATTTGTATGGAATGAACAATGTATGCATGCCTCAAAGGCCTGTGCTTGAAAACAGAGTTGATATTCCAATCTCTCAACCAAAACCAAAGATTGAACCAGTTCAATCCAAGGAAAAGGTTGAGAAAGTGGAAAAGACTGCTAAGACTAACAAATCTGGACCCAAAGCAATTTGGGTACCAAAATCAACTTGATCTGTTTGTAAAATGTGTGCAGGGAAACCACAAGAAGAATTTGTGGTACTTGGATAGTGGATGCTCCAGGCACATGACTGGTGATTCCTCCCTGCTCACAAAGTTTGTGGAGAAAGCTGGCCCTAGCATTACCTTTGGAGATGACAGCAAAGGATATACTATGGGATATGGCTTGATTGCAAAAGAGAATGTCATCATTGATGAAGTTGCATTGGTGTCTAGTCTTAAGCACAACTTGCTTAGCATCAGTCAGCTCTGTGACAAAGGTTACAAAGTCAATTTCACTCCTGCAGCCTGTGTTGTCACCAAAGAAGATGACAACAATGTGGTTCTGATTGGACAAAGGAAAGGAAATGTGTATGTAGCTGACTTCAATTCTGTAAAGTCTGAATCTATCACTTGCCTTCTCAGCAAAGCAAGCTCAGATGACAGTTGGCTATGGCATAAGAGATTGTCTCATCTAAATTTCAAAACCCTGAATGAGTTAGTAAAGAAGGACTTGGTAAGAGGTCTACCTAAGCTGGAATTCTCCAAAGATGGACTTTGTGGAGCTTGTCAGCTAGGAAAGCAAAAGAGAAGCTCTTTCAAAAGCAAAACTCTTTCATCAATTGTGAAGCCCCTTCAGCTCTTGCATATGGATTTGTTTGGACCAGTCAACATAATGTCCATTTCAAAGAAGAAATATTGCTTAGTGATTGTTGATGATTTTTCTAAATTCACTTGGACTTTCTTCCTGCATTCTAAGGATGAAGCTGGGAAAATCATCATCAATCATATCAAAGCATTAAACAACAATCCAGATGTCAAAGTTGGAAGGATAAGAAGTGACAATGGAACAGAATTCAAGAACTCTGTGATGAAAGAATTTTGTGAAGAAGAGGGAATTACTCATGAGTTCTCTGCACCAAGAACTCCACAACAAAATGGTGTTGTTGAAAGGAAGAATAGAACTCTTATTGAGGCTGCAAGAACCATGATTAATGAAGCTCAACTTCCAACCTATTTTTGGGCTGAAGCTGTGAACACTGCTTGCTTCACTCAAAACATTTCACTAATTACCAAACCTCATAATCTAACTCCCTTCCAACTCTTCAAAGGAAAGAAGCCAACAATTAGCTTTCTTCATGTATTTGGATGCAAGTGTTATGTTCTAAGAAATCAGGGTGAAAATCTTGGAAAATTTGAGGCCAAGGCAGATGAAGCTATTTTTGTTGGATACTCTAATGGAAAATCATTTAGAGTATATAATCTGAGAACCAACATTGTTATGGAATCAATCCATGTAGTTTTTGATGATAAGAAGATTCAAGGATTCTCAGATGAAGGATTTCATGATAATCTCAGATTTGAGAATGAAGGTGAAGGTGATCTGTATGATAGTGATGATGATGATGACACTGTTCAAAATGTTGGAATTAATCCTGGAATCAATGTTCCAACTGATGACTCTCTGGTGCAAGAAACAGCTGCTACTGGAAATTCAACTGAAGCATCAGTTGAAACTGCTTTTGAGGGATCAGTTGAAACACCTCAAGGATCATCAGTTGAAAGAATGTCTCAAAGTTTCAATCAGTCTAGAAATAATGAGATGTCAAATTTAGGGGGAGCTTTCCAACATGGAAACCTGAACTTCAACAATGAAGCCACATCATCAAGACAATCACTTCCACCCCAAAGAAAGTGGACAAGGGATCATCCTTTTGAGCTAATTATTGGAGATGCAAATGCATCTGTACAAACAAGAAGAGCAACTCAAGATGAATGTTTGTATAGTGCATTCCTTTCACAGGATGAACCTAAAGTCATAGAAGATGCTCTCAAAGATGCTGATTGGGTTCTTGCTATGCAAGAAGAATTAAATCAATTTGAGAGAAACAATGTATGGAAGCTGGTACCCAAGCCTAAAAACAGAACAATTGTAGGAGTAAGGTGGGTATTCAGAAACAAGGTGGATGAGAATGGAGTTGTCACCAGGAACAAGGCAAGACTTGTTGCTAAAGGATACTCTCAATCTGAAGGAATTGATTTTGATGAGACCTTTGCACCAGTTGCAAGACTGGAAGCAATAAGAATGTTCCTGGCTTATGCTGCTCATGCAAACTTTAAAGTTTATCAAATGGATGTCAAGAGTGCTTTTCTAAATGGTGAACTGGAAGAGGAGGTATATGTCAGTCAGCCTCCTGGTTTTGAGGATCCAGAATTTCCAGAGTATGTTTACTTTTTATTAAAAGCACTCTATGGACTAAAGCAAGCTCCAAGGGCATGGTATGACACTCTGTCTCAATTCTTGTTAGATAATCATTTTTCCAGAGGAACTGTGGATAAAACACTATTTTACAGAAATGTAAATGGTGCCTTTATTCTGGTTCAAATTTATGTAGATGATATAATTTTTGGTTCTACAGATGAGAAACTTTGCAAGAAGTTTGCTAATCTAATGAAAAGTCAGTATGAAATGAGCATGATGGGAGAGCTCACCTACTTTCTTGGTTTACAAGTTAAACAAGTAAAGGAAGGTATATTCATAAATCAAACTAAGTACATCTATGATCTACTTAAAAAGTTTGATTTATTGGATTGCAAAGAAGCTAAGACTCCCATGCCAACAGCCACCAAATTAGAGTTAAGTCCTAATGAGAAATCTGTGGACATCTCTAATTATAGAGGCATGGTTGGTTCTCTTTTATATCTGACAGCTAGTAGACCAGATATTATGTTTTCTACATGCCTCTGTGCTAGATTTCAATCTGATCCTAAAGAATCACATCTTATTGCTATAAAAAGAATATTCAGATATCTTAAGGGAACACCAAATCTTGGTATTTGGTACCCTAAAGACTCTGGATTTGATCTAATTGGATATTCAGATGCTGATTTTGCAGGATGCAAAATTGATAGAAAAAGTACAACAGGCACCTGTCAATTTCTTGGTGACAGATTGATTTCTTGGTTTAGCAAAAAGCAAAATTCTGTATCAACCTCTACAGCTGAGGCTGAATACATTGCAGCTGGAAGCTGTTGTGCACAATTATTGTGGATGAGAAATCAATTACTTGATTATGGATTAAATCTCTCAAAAATCCCAATATTTTGTGACAACACCAGTGCTATTGCTATAACTGAAAATCCAGTACAACACTCAAGAACCAAGCACATTGACATCAAATACCACTTCATAAGGGAACATGTGATGGCTGGTACTGTTGAAATGCATTTTGTTCCAAGTGAAGAACAGATTGCAGATATCTTCACAAAGCCTCTTGATGAATCCACATTCACAAGGTTGGTAAGTAAATTAGGTATGTTAAATTTCTCCTAATTTAAGAGTGAATTTTTCTGTAATTTGGCAGCCAGAATTTGATTAATTTTGATTTATCAAAATTGAATTAATTATAATTCTGGATAAAGTCTATAATATTTCAACTGATGAACTAGTGAAATTGTTTCAACTGATGTTTGAAACAATATCCTCTTGTTTTGTTTTTTTTTTATTATTCAACTGATGACACCAGTTGAAAACGCTCTCAACTGATCTTCATCAGTTGAATAGGAAGTTTAAAGAGGCGCTTATTTCATCCGTTGAAAGTATTATCAGATCTGAGCCGTTGAAATTTCTTTTGTCTCTCACCTACTTTATACACACGATCGTGTGTGTAATTTTTGTAGAGTTCAATAAGAGTAATTTCTTCTCAACGGTAATTTCTCAGCCAATCACAGCAATTTTCTGAGAAAGTATTTAAGTGTTTTAATTTATTTTCACTTCTTTTCATCTCACTCTTTCGAATTCTTCAAGTTCTCTCCTCTCTCTGTGCAAAAGCAAACTCTAATTTTTCCTCAAGCTTTCTCTGTAACTACAATGGCACCCATGAAGAAGTATACTGCACCAAGTGGGTTTATTTATGAGAAGAACAACTTTGCGTCATTTGTGGATACTAAAGCTGTGGAGGAGAAGGAGTATCACAGGATGATGGAGTTCATCAAGTCAAGCCAGCTCTCTTATGCTATGACTGAAGCTCCTGTCATCTACCATGAAATAGTGGAGGAAATGTGGACCTCTGCAGAGTTTAATAGTGAGGATGAAACTCTATCTTTCTCTGTCAATAATAAAATTCATTCTGTCAATGCTGATGTTATGAAAGCATGCTTTAAGATTCCTGAAGATACTGTTTTATCTTTGCCTAGTGATAATCAGTTGGTTAATTTACTTTATGCCATGAATTATGTTTTGCCAACTGATGCCTTAGGTAAAATAGAAAGAAGGGGTCTTAGGAGAGAATGGAGTTATTTATGTGATGCTTTTATTAAGGCATTTTCTGGTAAGATTAGTAATTTCAATGCTCTCACTTCCCAGATTTTACAAATGCTTTACATGTACCTGACTAATGAATATTTCAATTTTGGTGGTTTGATGATCCAAGAAATTGGGGAGAAACTAGGTGATAAAACTGGTAGACCTAGGAATATTTATTATGTCAGATTTCTTATGATGCTAGCTAATCATCTCAACAAAAAGCTAGTTATTACTAACAAGGAAGCCAAGCTTCCCAGTTTTGTGCAGGAAAAGAGAGTCTTTAAAGACCTCTTTAGGATGAATTTGTACCCCTCCTTGGAGGTGGTGTACCTGCCAATAATGGAGGCTGGAAAGCAAAAAGAGGTACATGGATTTCCTACTACTCTTTCTCAACCCTCACCTTCTTTGCTTTCTGCCATCAGGGCTGTTGAAGAGGCCCATCAACAGTCCACACAAGTGGCAAAACCTTCTAAAAACAAGTCTTCTAAACCAACCTCAGATGCCTCCCAAAAGACATCTGTTGTAAAATCCAAGAAACACAAACCTGAGGGGAGTGTGATTGGAGGTTGTGAGGGGGAGGGAAAGGGTGAACATCAAAGAAGCCCTAAGCATAAGGATGGAGAGGTGTGTGTTAACCAGCCTGGCCACTCTGCAGTCTCCCAAAAGACTGTAGATGTTAATATGGAATCAAACTCATCCCTAGCAGCATCCTCCCAAAAGGATGTTGCTATTGAAAATAGTCCTCAACCAGGGACACAGTTAAAAAGGGGGAGGGACACCACTTCTTCACCAATAAAAGCCTATGGGAGAAAGAAGCTAAGAAGTGATAAACTGAAGCACTCTGCACACACACAGGCATCCATTCTGGACTCTATGCCTTTAACTTCTCAAAGTCAGATTGATGTGACTCCAATAAATGTGGAGTCACAGCCCCCTTCTTCATCTCAACCAATCACCCATATTTATGATCTTACCATCTCTACTACTCAAACACAATCCCCAACCTCTTCTGTGGATGTGGAATTAATTCACACCACACTTGTAAATTCTCCATCTTTGGATTTCATGGAGAAGCCCCCATCTGAGATTGATCATCATCATTTTGATGATTTGTTGGATCTTTCTCTTCCATTTCCTTCTACTGAGACAGTGTGTTCTGTGGATTTTCCTTTAAAATCAATCACCACAGACTCAACTGTCACAGCTTCTAAACCTATTTCTTCATTTTCTTCAACTGATCTCCTTCATCAGTTGAACAGTGTTTGTCCTTCAACTGATCTGCTTAACAGCTCTCATCAGTTGAATGCCTCCTCTACTCATGTTTCAACTGATGTCCCTCATCAGTTGACAACTGCTGCTACTTCAATTACTTTACCTTCTTCTACAGCAGTTGATCACATGGTAGCACAAACACTTTTAGGATTGAGTGGAGTGAGCTATGGAGTGGAGAGGCAGCCTAGTGAGCTGGCAAAAGGAGAGGGTGTGGAGAGTCTGGCATTTTCTTCTAGCCAGGAAAAAGGAGAGGATAAGAGTGACCCTTTAGTAAGGGTAAGTGAGGGAGAGGTGAGTTGTGTGGTGAGCCAAGGGGAGCCCTTGATGCAAGAAAAGAGAGATATTGAGAGAAATGCAGGTGTCAATGAAGGGTTTAGTGAACAAGAGTTTCAAGCTGAATATAGATCCATATTGGATAGTGTTTCACTAGACCCTGAGACTTTTACTCATGGGATGTCTTCCATTCAAGATTTTGCAAGATTGGATAATCAAGCAGCTGAGAGGCACCTCAATCTGATTCACACTACATCTTCTATGCTTAGAGCAAAGGAGGCACTTACAGCTCTGCCTGCCAATGCTGGAGATGATTTTCATTATGATGATAGTGATGAAGACCTCAATGATGCTCTTGAGGAATCCCTTGTTGAACAACCTACAACTTCTCTACCTTCATGGCTCTCCATGCAGTCTGCCAATGCCATTGCTGTTAGCATGGAGCTGGAAAGGCAAGCTTCAACAATTCTTCAACCACAATCTGGAAGCTCATCCTCCTCTCCAGCCATCTCTGCCACAATTGCCAGTCAAGCTCTTGAAAATCTCAAGCTTCACAAATTTCAATCTCTCCATTTTCAGCATGAGATAGAGCATCTCAATTCTCTTATTGCCACTGTTAAGACTGATCTGACCAAGCAAATTGATGAAAAGCTTCCAGCTCAGGTCAAATCAGCTCTTTCTGGATCTGAGCAAAAACAACTGCAATTGGAAAAGCAAGTGGAAGCTCTGGAAGGAAATGTCTATATCTTAAACTCTAGAATGGATGAGATGTTGCAGCATCAAAGAATTCAGACTGGACTTCTTCAACATCTTCTTCTTGCCTCTGGTGTTTCTCTTCCCAGTCCATCCCCTACACTTGCTGCTAACAAAAAGGGGGAGAAAGAATTACCAACTCCTGCAGAATTGATCAGCCAAATTCCTCCTCCTTTCCACACTGAAAGGGAAAAGCAAAAGATTGAAAGGATGAAAGAATTGGACTCCATTGCAAAGAGAGTGGCTCAACTGGGCAAGAAAGCTTCCACATCTTCTACAGCCACTACTGCTCAAATCTCTTTTCCAACCACAACCACAATTCTCAGGGTGATTACACCTGAGATTGTTATCCCTTCCAAGACAGAAAAGGGTGAGCCATCAATTGTGAATGAATTCAAGCCCATTCTGTTTCCAAACAGCTGTGGTTACTCCAAGCCTGGGAAAGACTCAAGCTCAATCTACTTTCCACTAGCCAGGCCTGACAAAAATGAATACAAGCTTTTGGGCCAAGAAATCAAAAGTTATAAAGACTGTGCAGATGTGGCCTTAAAGGCTCATTTTGCCATCATCTATAGAGAAGGCCAGAAGCTGTTTATTGGAACTGGCCATCCTCACTACTCATTTGCAAAAGCTGAAGAGGTGGCCAGAGAATGTGAAAAAGAGGAGTTTGAATCTCAACTCTCTTTAAATCAAATAGAGGTTGATGAAAGGTATGCTATTGAGCTGGAAGAGGAGTTGGCAGCTGAGCTTTTAAATGAGGAAAGATTGCCTCTTGAATCTTCTCCAAAGAAAAAGAGAGTCAAATCTAAGACTAAGATGCCTGAGGCAGCCAAGAGAAGAGAAGAAGTGCCAGAAAAGCCTATCTCAAAGCCTTCTTCTCCAATCAAGGACACCACAGTGGTACATCCAGATGTCAACTTCCATGATGAGCCAATAATGCCAAAGGAGGAGCCAGTTGACTTGGAAGATATCCCAATTCCAGCTTTTCTTGTTCAAGAACCTTCCAAGCCAAAGAAGAAAGTCAAGTCTGTTGCTAAGAAGATGGCTAACCCTCCTAAACCTCCAAAAGAACCTGAAAATCCTGATGACTATCTGATCATTGCTAACATTGAAGAAATTTCTGAGTTGGAGCTGGAGCTGGATGATCTTCAAGAAGTAAGAGGAATAGAAGCAACTTCAAAGTTACCTGAAAGATTGGTATTCTCTTACAAAAACAAGGGTGATGTCATCTGGCCTCTTCACAGAGTTCTGAATTCTGAGGGATTCAGTTCTCTAACAAAAATATATGGATCTATGAAGAGGACTGGAGGATTTACACCACCTGCAAAGCAAATGGTACTAAAGAGAATCCTTGAGATCAGGAAGGAATGGAACTCAGATGCTAGTCTACAAAGAAGGCTAAAAATTCCCTACACTGGAAAGAAAATTCATCATGAACCTACTCCAGTCATGGAATTTAGGGACAATCAAGGTGTTAGGAGATTTTTCAGACCTAAAGATCAACTCAAGGTTGCTAGCTTGAATACTCTGAAGACTCTCCAATCCAAGCTCAACAGACAAGATAGTGATGAAGAATGGTTCTACAGGATCTTTCAGAAGCAAATCAATATTCTTGAAGAAAAACTTAAGTCCAGAAGAAGAAGATCTTCTAGGAACAAGTAACTGCTCAGTCTAGAGGAGCATAATCATCTGTAATCTTTTCTAACTCTTGTATTTAAATTCTGCATTTTATTTTATTAATGTTTTTGTTATCATCAAGTGTAGAATTTATGTCTGCATCTTCTCCAGTCATAAATTGGGGGCGATTGTTAGGAATCAATAATTTTTGATGATAACATAAACATTTTGTAACATGTCTTACTTAGAACCTTTATCAAATTTCAGTTGTAATTGTTATGTTTCTTGTCTTTGGGAATTATCAACGGATGGGTAGAATAGGATGGCTAATTGTAAATATCCAATGCCATGTAATTTTATCTAAGTGAAGGATATTCAACTGATGAGATGTATCTATTCAACTGATGAAGACCGGATGATGTTTCAACTGATGAAAATCAAGCATTCAACTGAAGACAAAGTGTTCAACTGATGATGCTGAGGAATTCAACTGATGAGACTGGAACACCATTCAACTGATGAAGTTTGTAATTCATTCAACTGATGAGCCGGGCATTCAACTGATGAAGTCAAGAGCAGTTGAAAGTAACCAGAACTTTCAACTGATGAAGCAAAGAGCAGTTGAAAGTGACTAGAGCTTAAGTCTGACAAATCACATGGATCGAATTACACTAAAATAGACATGGAAGCCTAATTAGGAAAATAAAGAAGAAGCAGAAACATACTTATCTCATGCAGTGCAATCTGGATCAAATCAAGATGATGGTCAAAGATGAAGACATCTCAGAAAGCATGCATAAGACAAAGTTGTGCAGCATTGTTTTTAGATTAGAGTGCATTTTGTAATCTAGCTAAAAGCTTTGTAAAACTTGGAGTATATAACCAAGTTAGTAGCATCAGTTGAACTTGTTCAAATTACTTGAGAGAAAAATCTGAGAGTTAGAACTTGTTGAGTGATGAACCAGCAGCTGTGCGAATTGTAAACAATCCACAGATTCTTCTATATAAAATCTCACGGGTGGATCATTCAATCCACCCGTATTTTTAATACTTGGTGTTTTTCTGTTTACTGTGTTCTTAGTGTATCATTCTTGAATCTTTTAAATTTGTAAAAGATTGTATTCAACCTCCCCTTCTACAATCTTTCTCATAGTTGGTGTAAAATAACAGAACCCAATCTGTCATGAGTAACTGGTAAATACATAAATGGCAACGATGTAAGATAGATGTGAGCCGTTCTGTTTGATTTTAAGTTTGGGTAGGGTTATGTATAATACGCATATGGCAGCGGCAGGTTCAAGAGGGGAATATTGGCCAATTTTATTAAATCGGGTATTTTAAGGTTATTTTATGAAAAAAGAGATATTTTTGCCATTTTTCAAAATTTGATATCGGATTTCAGTTTGCGAATAAGTGATTTTGTTAATCGGTTTGGTTATGGTTGCTTTCAGATCTCATATTTCATTTATTGCAATCGTAGGCTCAGTGGAGAAACCATGGTATTTGGAGACAATTTAATTTCTGTATCTGTGCAGGTGACCAATGACCAGGTCTTCTCTCTAAGTTGATAAATGTATTCTTTTAAACATAGTCCTAAGGCTATGGTTAAGAATTAATGTAAGTGGATAAATGTCAATTTTGCACTTAATATATCAAGTTTGCACGAATCCCAATGTAACTATTTAAGAATTTTGGAAGTTTTTATTAGTAGAAATTAATATGAATACGAGGTCCACTATAAATACTTGGGAAATTAAATTGATGTTGTAAAAAAGCATTGAAAAATCAACAATCAGTTAAATAACTAAAATAAATGTTGACAATATATATGAGATTAGTTAATGCTTAACCATAGCCCTTAGGGCTACTGTTAGTGTAACGCCCTGACTTTCCAATACTGCAAATATACTTTTTGTAATAAAATAGTCTTTGGTATAGGGGAATTTTAGAAAATTTCGGCATGAAGTATTTGAAAATCAGACTATCCACCTGTATATAAAAATTTAATACACCAACTATTCCTCACCGAGGATCGATTCCAGGTTATGGTATGAAACAAGAAACCAATTAATACAAATTATTACAACTTCCATTTATAATCTAATCTCAACTATTGTACCGTCAAATCTGAAGCTCATACCAAATCTGTGCCTGCCCGCGCTGGCTCTGAAATCTGTCTTGAATAGAATGCCTCATCGCTCTGATTCGAAAGGAAAAATACAGGTAGATCATCTTTAAGCCTAACTGCAAAGGGTTAGGTAGAAACAAAGCAAGAGTGAGCCAAAGAACGCCCAGCAAGTTAATAATATAGTGAAACAATGGTGTCACGATAATTCATTGATGAACAATATCAATGAATACTTTACTTCAAAAGATCATTCAATTTCCATTATAGGATTAAGCTTTCCATTTTCTTCAATCATAACATTTCATCAAAATATTCTTTTCTTTAAAACCATTCCATCATTAAAACATACTTTTCATAGAACCTTTTAAAAACATTTTAAGCTGATTGGAGTTTTTCCTTGACAACGGACAATACGGGTGATCAGCCACGTAAAGTCCCCATACCGGACACGAAGTCCCTCTGGACCTTGAAATTGGGTTCCCAATTAGGCAACACATTGGCCTTCAATGCTGGACTAGGGGAACCACCCCTAGCCTCTTACGCTAAACAAAATTTGGACTAGGACCACCCTAGCCTCTTACGTCTCCAATCTGAAGGAATCCGTGAAAAACATTTAACGAAAACCCCCACATTAAAATCTTTAAAACCTTTAAAACAAATCACTTTTAAGTCCTTTATACTCACTGATAACAGATCAGCCCAGTATAAGGAATTTTTAAAAACATCTTTAATAAATTAGACCATTTTAGGGAGCAACATTAAAGATTAAGAAATAGAGAAGCATTCGATATAAAGAATTATGAACAACACAACAATAATATTAAGATTCAGGGAAGCATTCGATATAAAGAATCATAGCAACAAAGCAATAAGATTGAACTAAACATGGTAGGATTCAGCAAGACAGAATCATATATCAAGGAAACATATATCAATTAAATAACGAAGCAATTATTGAGATTCCAGAAATTGAACAGCAATTATATGAAAATCAGGGAATAAAGAAATCTGAAGTTCAATTGAGAAATTGGGTTACTGCATTGGTCACAATCTAATGAAGAGTTGTTAGTTAATAAGGAACAAAACAAAGGTTAGGGTTCTAGAATTTAATTCAGGGGTTATGAGATCTGGTTAGGCTGGTATGGTTTAAAAGAATGAGAATAAGGAAAAGACTAAGATAAAGCAGTGCATAAATTGTAAGTCATGGTTTATGGTTTAACAAGAAATAGGCAAATAATAGGGTACATAAGTTTAAATAATGATTCATAAGGAAAAGCAAGGTACATGTGTTTCAATAGTAATTTATCAGGGATAAACAAAAAGGTATAAAAGGTTCGATAATAATTTAAAAAGGAATAGCAATAACGTACGAGAATTTTAAATACAATTCATAAGCGATTCAAGAAATCTGAATTTCAATACAAGGTTCGAGCTTGAAACAAAAAAAAAGGGTATAGACCCTGGCAACACGAATTGGAAGAACACTTTATGAATAATAGAAACAGGTTCACATCCTTCAAAATAAATATGGAGAGTAAAAATACTTGCAGGAAATGATTTCGAAAGAACGAATAAATATAACAGAAGGTTTCACATCACTTGAACAATAAGTGAGGTATAGTAAACTTGCCTCAATATACGAAGTTTCCTTTTCCATCACATTGATTCGTCATTCACCTTACATCAATCTCTACTTCCTTATACATTGGCCTCTGCTCGGCTATACATTCATCTTTCCTCTACAATTTGTCTGTCACTCCGTTATTATACTCGTCTATTTCCAATGGTTGTCTCCTTCCTCTAGATTCTTTCTACACGTGCGTTGGCTCCCAGTCGGCCTCCTACTCATACCTATAGAAAGGCAAAGTACTATTTCAGTGTGCTTATAACCTTAACCGTCTAACTCATTCTACCCAAACGCATCCTATACGTTTTACCACTTAACATATACAGCACGTATTATTAAAATAGTAATATATACCCACATAAATCACATAACATTTAGCACATATTATTTAGTTACACTTATACCTGTTAACATGTACCTCATATCTATTTACAAATAATTGTCATCAATTTACTATAAAATTTACAAATAATTCTAACAAAAAGTGGACAGTACCCCCTCCAAAATATAACTTAACCTATGAGAAATACTATTAACCCCCGTCGACAACCAAATATCCTTTGCTTCAATACACTACTCAATCATATCAATTCACACTAATGTACCTAGTTTGTACATCTCTGAAAATCCATAAACTTGATAAACAACGTACATATACCACAGTTTCAACAAAATGTACATCCAACTTCTTTTATCCTTAAAACAGGTTAATATCCACAATAGTAATTTAACAATTATAATTATCACTCTAAATACAATTAACAATTTAGTTTACTACAAACAGTCCGAGCTCAATTAACAATTCTACTAAAATCGCATACCATTAGTACTTCACCAAATTTTTAATCAATAATCCTTAAAACAACAATTACATCTTTAATCGTCCATAAGGGTATATATTTCCATCTTACATTTTGTCAGTACTAAGCAAACAAACAATTAGCCCTTTTTATTTAAAACAATCTATCCACATTTAGTTATCCATTAAAACTCAGCCAACACTTGTACATACCCACACTTGTACCCAAACAAACATCTACAACAAAATAACACCCTCACACCAATATTATACATACCACTCCCAACACATATACGTATAGCTTTTACACCACTTACCAGTCACCCCATACCATCCTCCTGTTCTTGACACTCCTAAAAACACACACACACACGGACACCAGTACATTTAACTTCACACATCTGCACAGACTTCTCCCCTGCTAAACACTTACTAAAACTCCTAGATTTATTACCACCCACACCAATCGAACTCCTCCTCCTCAAAGCCTCTTAATCCCCTTGCCACCTTCGAACCAGACACAACCAAAACCAGCTTCGACCAAAACCAGAATTCCACTGAAAATTTATACTGATCAAGTATTACACTCAAATTACAACCTATTACTACCTATAATTATATTACCACACTGATCAAGCAAATAAACCATCAAACAAGAGTCACATACCCGCTCAAAATAAACCACAATAGTACCTCTAAGCTTGAATTCGACTCACCCTCTTGCTACACATACACACGTACACTATTTCGAACTCACACACACACAGATTATTCACGCGCGCACACACACACACCCAGCCAAAACTGCATACACACACGCACAATAGCAGCAACTCACAACACTTCGATGTCAAGAACAGGGGAGGGGGAGGAGAAAATCAACACACACAGCCACGACCTCGATTATACACGCAGTAATCACAGAGGTAAAATGAATAGAGGGAAAGGGGGAATTAATTTCAACAAGGTCACATAAGCTCGAATTGATCTTACATGAGAGAGGAGAATCGAGATTAACGAGAGAGAGACAACAGATTGTGATTTTCAGTAAGAGGGAGAGAACCGTGAGGAAGAGAAAAAGATTGAGAGAGATTCATGAGGAAGAGAGAGATTCAGAGAGATTAGAGAGGGAGCTCGAAATCTCCAGAAGCTGTAAAAAAACAGAGTCGGGTTACTCCATTTGGGGGTTAGGGATTTAGAATAAAAGGGTGAAGCAAAAAAAAACAATTTCGCATTGCTAAAAATCCAACTAAAATGGACTTGATCTTAAATTCATTTTCAGCAATTTGGTTCCTTAAGAATTTTTTTACTTCCTTAGCACAAGCAATATCATTCTTCAACCTACCATTTTCTTGAGCTAGCGAATCTAGTGGACTAGTTTTAAGCAATAGCATTTCATTCTCAGATTTGAGTGTTTCATTCTGTTTAGTTAACTTAGCAATTTCTTCATTAGCAGCAGATAAACTAACATGAATGTTAAACATCTCAGCACTTAACTCTTCAATAGTTTGCTTATACTCAGTTTTAGACATATCAAGTAGAACGAGAGATGGTACCTGATTTGATGAGCTTGATGCTTCATCATCAGATCTAGCCATGAGAGCTAGGTTCACAAATTTTTCCTCTTTCTCATTATCAGAATCATCCAACACTTCCCTTCAGCCACATAGGCTCTTCCTTGATTCTTCTTAAACTGACTTCTAGATCCTTTTTCAAACTTTTGATTCTGCTTTGGCCTTCTGCACTCAGTAAAAAAATGGCCTAGCTCATTGCAGTTATAGCATCTGAACTTCTATCTGTCCACCATCCTTGTCTTGTATCCTCCTCTTATTGCACTACCAATAGCCTTTGATGAGTTCCCTTGTTGAACTTGGACGATTGACCATGTGGCTTATATGACTTGTCTCTTCTGAACTTTATATTTTTGAATCTCTTAGCCATATATGCCATGGTTGGATTGTTCATGCTTTCAATCTCTTCTAGAGAGTAAAAGTCTTCATCCTCAACATCTGTGAGCTGCAGAACCACATTCTCTTCATCATCTAACACCTCTTCTACTTGAGGCCTAGTAAATCAATTTAAGCCGATATGGAACGCTCCAAGTGGATATAAAATCCACTTATCAGAAGCCAAGTGAAATACGTAAAATGCAAGATACATTTTGGTAACTTGTCACACACACAAGCTTGAAGTCACTCTATTTCTGAAATTATCTTGAAAGTCATCTTTCCTTGATTTGGACAATCCCAACATGCTCCAAGTCAGTGCATGCTTCTTTCTTCGTAAGTTTCTAAGTTCTTGAATTGACTTAGCTTCCAAGCTCACGTGATGCTTTATGCAAAAGAACCTTTTGCTTTCAATCTCTATATCTGAAAAGTGGCTTTAATCAAAAGATAATCTTTTCGAAGTCAATAAGCTTTCTGCTTATTGAGCTATGCTTGAACTTCCCATATAAAATAGCTGATCCTTATGCTTCATCAAGATATCCTTCGAATTTTCAGTAGTAGAGTAATCATGTTGGAGGTTGCTTCCACTCTTATTGTTGCCCTTGAAACTAGATAAACAGTGACTGATTTCACCTTTCACTGGAAGGAGTTTGAGCCCTTCAAATATCTACAATTTGACTCCCTACTCGTAATATCCTTGTGTAATTGATTCACTGTCTATAAGTCACGGGTTGCAAAGTAATTCTGGGTTTGATCTTTATTCGATATGTTCCATTAGAAAACTCTGGCACTTCTAAGAGTTCAGGCTGAGTTCTCGAACTGATAGAGCTTGAGTTCTCGAATGTCGACTCTCGAGTAGTTCTCTTTGTTGAGATCTCGAATGACTTCTCGAATAGCCTATATCACAGACTTCTCGAATAGCCTATATAACAGACTTCTCGAATAGAGTTATCAAATTGACTTCTCGAACAGGAACTTCTCGAATAACCTTTTTTGTTGTCTCGAATCAGGTCAGGTATAATATATCTCGAATAGAGTTATGATAAAATCCCTGATTCTCGAACTCTTCTTTCCTTGATTTCTCGAAATACTTGCATGGTTACAGCAAACTCTCTTCTGATTACTGATCTTAGTTGAACTGCATTTCAGTTAGCTTCCTAATCATTTGTCAGCTTCGATTCCTTGATTCATTTCTACCTTGTGACATTTGTTATCATCATCCATAGACATGCATAGCTAAACAATAACTTAATTTTAGGATTTTACCTAAAGTTTTTTTTTTCAAATCGTAAACCTCAACATTGACATTAGTGTAATAAAAATTCCAATTATGACAGATATTTCATGCCATCTTTTCATTTTTTTTTCTTTTTTGATCAGACAGTGGATAATTATTTTAGAAAAAGATACTCCCTCCGTCCTAATCAATTCTATACAGTTTCCTTTTTGAGACGTCCCATCATTTCTATACATTCCAAATATAGTAACTTTTAATAATATAAAACACTATTACACCCACTTCTTTCTTCCACTATCTTCATTCTATAATAATATAAACACTATTACACCCACTATTTTCCTCCACTATCTCAAATCTATCATTAAATATAAATGGGTCCCACCACTTTAATCACTTTTCATCTCACTTTACTCACTTTTTACACTTTTTCTTGGTCTCCGTGTCCAAACCAAATGTATACAATCTACCAGGACGGAGGGAGTAGTTGACAACAAAATAATATTTATTTAATTAAAAATATAAAATAATTATATATATTTATACAAATTGTTTCAACATATCGATTGCCGCTGCTTTGGAGTGACAAACTATACTAAACAAAATACATTCATAATCAAGGATTTCATCAATCAAAAAATCAGAATAAGTAAAAATTTGTATCTTTAAAAATGGGTTAAATAGAAAGAGAGAAGAAGCAATAACATAAGTGAATAATTTCATACTGCAAATACTATAATTTAAGCAAGCCAGATGATGTAAAATTACTCCTAATCGTAGTGACCAAGGTGCATAAATTGTTTAAAGATGCAGGTTACATAAAATTGTCACAATAAAATAGTCACAATAAGTCTGACAAAAAAAAAAAGTCACAATATTACAAACCACGGATCATCATTCGGAAAACATATAGCTTAGAAGCAAGCAAGCAGAAATCATCAAAGACCAATGCATCAGTAACTTCGACTAAAGGGAGAGCCGTTATCTTGATGTAAGAAAGATTTGGTATCCGGATAACTTTTGCACCTGTAGATAAATACAAATCAGGTGGAATAATAATAATAATAATAATAAGAGAGTGTCAGCTGAAAACGTTGTGTTACGAGCAGTCTTATTAATCAGAAGGAAAAAAATTAAGGTGCTAGAACCAGGTCATGAGTGAAGTCGGGCAGAACAAGTTCTATTTATCAGTTAACTTGTGACTTATTTTTTTGTAAATGTTGCTCCTGGGTGTATAGATGCAGAAAATATCAGCATCAGCTGACACTCAAGCCGAAGCTCATATCATATTCGTTATTTGTGTGCCTTATTCCCGATATTTGAGAAGATATAATTATGGGATAGTATGTAACCAAATTGGTGAGAAAAGTCACCATTTTAATGTGAAAATATCTGTTACATTAATAATTTACCCAAAGACTGACGCACCAATAGTTGATTCATCTCAGTCCGACACAACACTCATTTGATAATCAGGTTAACACTTGTTTTGACTATAAGAATCAAAGCAGTAAAATTCTGTCTAATTTTAAATTTCTCAACAAGAAAAGAGCAAAAAGGTCATTAACTACTGGTGTATATACTATTCACAATCTGACTAGTGACAGACCCTCCTTCCTCGCTTTGAGTGGGGGAAATTGTACTGAGAAATAACATTTTACCAATCCAACCCTTATAAAAGCCTACAAGTAGCGCTATGTCACTATCCTAACACAACAGTACAATTAAAAAACCAATGCTGATTTGCAATCATCCACAAACCACATAATGCAAGTGGGGGAAATTGTACTGAGAAATAACATTTTACCAATCCAACCCTTATAAAAGCCTACAAGTAGCGCTATGTCACTATCCTAACACAACAGTACAATTAAAAAACCAATGCTGATTTGCAATCATCCACAAACCACATAATGCAAACGGCTGTGTCAAGTGAAACATGTGTATAGATTCTAATCTAGACATGGGCTCAGGTATGCGTATATGTTAGAAGATTGCAACATTTCCTATCTTGAACCTAATCTACAGAACACCTCAACCACATTTGAAAATTAATTGTGGATTATTTTCATGTATTAGCATGCTTTTTAACTACTCCATGTTTTGTAATTTCAAGCTTTTTAGGAAAGGGTGTTGACATATGCACACCCTAAATTGATTCTTGCACACCCTAACTTTAAATGACTAAAATAACGTCAATCATCATATAAATAAAATAGGGAAAAATCTCAAATTGGTCACTGAAGTGAGCCTGTAGTATCAAAAGTTCTATCAAATTTAACGGGGTCTCATTCGTACCACTTTAGTAAGGGATAATGACATGTCCGTTAGTTTGACCGATTGACCGGACGGAAAGCTGACGTGGCGGGTGTATGTTTGACAGAGTGGCTTCTAACGTCTCTATTTGCATCTACCTGGATTGTAATAATATAACTAATTAAAAACCCCTCTTCTCTTCTGTATCCCGGTGTGTGTGTGTGTGTGTGTATATCTTTACATGGTCACGGATGGATGATTCAGACTGAGCCCTCCACTTCCTCCAGGCTATCTAGGCAATGTATAGTTTTACAGCCATCCCAGTTGGCACAGCAGGTGAAATTATATCAGAGCCTTTAGTGAACTCTGCAAAGAGAATTCACGCTGCATTGTCAAAGATGGGAAATGAGTACTTGAGATCAGCACTCGACTTCCTGGAATGCCAGCCTGGTCTATCAGCTCTTGTCAGAGGACCCCAATATACGATTTAGATTTTGGATGGGGGCGGCCTATTCATATGGTAACCACTTAATGCCTCCATTAATTATGAACCCGCATGCAGCCGAGTTAGTCCGGAAGAGTCTCCTTCAGCAACGGTTGAAGTTTGCAGCATATAATAGTGAAGAATCCTCGCCTAATAAGAATTTAAACTTATTACACTTTTAAAGTTTTAAAACTGTTAAAATTTGAGACATTAGAAATGATGCATGAAACTAAATTGTTGTCGTATAGTTCAGAATTCTTGCTCCTTGAAAGCCTGTGTAAGACATATAATGTTTCAATTGGATCTTATACATGTTACCCGTATCATAATCTGCATGCTAGTTTGGAAAATTAGATCATACTAGGTGTGTGGAAGATATAATGGGAGCACTAGCGTTGGGATAATTAATTTTAAGAATGTAGTTTAATCTTTTTATTCGTTTGATGTATTTGTTTCCTTTTTCCGTATGCAACAGGGTAAATATGCAGAAGCTTTGATAATAGAACCATAAGATTCAACTAGTAAATCCCATTATTATAATGGACTGGTGATGCTTGCAAGGTACTATCTGATCATTTATTTTCATATTGTTGCAGGTTTATAGCTCTTTGTAGGTGTTTAAATTACTGATGCTTCAGTACTAGCATATTGAGCTTGAATATTGAACTTTTTTATTTGCTTCACCAGCCCCACACATGATTAATTTTATCTGCAACTACTTTCAGACTTTCCCATTCATTCTGAAAATTGTAAAAAGAAAACCTTGTCATAAAGATGAAGACTCCATCTGTTCTGTCTCGTCTCTATTCAGTGATAAAACTGATCAGTCTGGAGTTGTTGAGATACCCCAATTTATAGCTGAAACCAAAAACAGATACCATTGCACCTTCATTTCATGTTGCTGTCACAGACAAAAGCTGTGTGGAAATTCTGGTTAAAGGGAAATGTGTCGGGTTTGTTTATGGGTTTTGTTTTGTTTTGTGTTTATCTTCTTTTATTTTGTTTTCTTTTATCTACTGTGACTGCTGCAATCTGAGTCACAAGCCACATAATGCTGCTCTGTTCGCCACGTCAGCTTTCCGTCCGGTCAACCGGTCAAACTAACGGACATGTCATTATTCCTTACTAAAGTGGTACGAATGAGACCCCGTTAAATTTGATAGAACTTTTGATACTACAAGCTCACTTCATTGACCAATTTGAGATTTTTCCCAAATAAAATAGTTATAATTTACATGTTAGATATACAGTACCAGATTACAAGGGGCTTAAATGTGCGAGGTATATATCATCTTTATTTTTTAGCACACCCGATCCTGATTACGAATCGGGCGGGTAATGCTCACTCCTAATCAGGATTGTCAAACGAATATTTCTGATACGGATCTGAATCCGGAAAAATGAGTGTGCTTCTTTTGTTTACTGTGCCTTCATTATTTAAATTGTTAATTTTATATAAATAAAAATTATGTTACTATAAAATATTGTTCATTAATATTATTTAATTTATTTAATATTTAATAATTAGGTAAAAATCGAAAAAAATGAAATCGATGAATGGTTAACCGAACCGAAAAAAATCGTTTAGAACGATTCAGTTACGGTTATAAGTTATAAGATAAAAACCCGACTTGGTAACAATTTAGGTAGAAACTGATTTGAACCCACCTGTGCACACCATACATATCAAACCTAGGAGTGAACTGTATAAGGATCTAATTCTTAATTATGAAATTTATAAAATTTAATAAAATAACTTTTTATATGCAATTAATATTTAAATAAGATATTAGTAATTTTATGATAATTAGAAATAAGTAATTATAATATATTTGAATTGAATTTTTCTTGAATTTTCTCTACTACTTTTATTGATTTGGAAAGAAAACCTTTTTAAATAATAAGAGGCGTTCATATAAATATTACTCCCTTCGTCCCAGCAGGTTATTAACGCTTCTGTTGGCGTTCTAACGTCAAGTTTTAGGCCAATACTTGAACATCCTAATAATTTCGGATCAATGATCAAGTGTACTACAAGCTTTATTTGAATACACTTGATCGTTAATCCGAAATGATTAGCTAATAATTTCGGATCAACGATCAAGTGTATTCAAATTAAACACTTGATCGTTAATCCGAAATGATTAGGATGTTCAAATATAGGCCTAAAACTTGACGTTTAGAACTCCAATAGAAACATTAACAATCTGCTGGGACGGAGGGAGCACGTATTTAGTAAAATAATCAACATGTAATTATTTTTTTAAATTTACCTAATTAATGTATATATTACTTTATAAAACATAATAATACGGAGTAACATGAATCTAAATAACAAAACATATATCTTGATAAAGGGGCAAAATGGAAAATGATATAGAAACATGGGATATTTTGGTCAACTAATCAATTTAGGGTGTGCAACAATCAATTTAGGATGTGCATATATCACTAACCTTCCAGCAATATCTAGACATAGAAGTGGCAGTAGCATATAAGTAGGATTTGAAGTACCTAAAGAAGGAAGAAGCTGTTGGCTCTCAAGTAGCCTTGAAATCGAAAGCATTGGGAAGAAACGAAAGTGACGAGCAGCAGGTGTTGAGAAGAGATCCGCTGAAGTCTTAATTTGACAAACCGAATATTAGTGTGGACAGGGGGGGACTAAAAGAAGCACAGGAGTTGGCCAAGCACAAGATGCCATCGCCAAAATGAAGAATGTTCTGCCATTCATTAAAAGACATATCCCAAGCAGGAAAGTTGGAAGAATACTTAACCTTTAACCATGAATTGCTTAACAAATCAAAGGCAGCAAGGCAATCACGCGCTCATATATATGGAAGAAAAGGACATCATCAACCAAAGCGATGGTAGCAGGATACCACGGGCTAAAGTATTGATCCAAAAACATCCAGGACTATGTCTACAGGTTGGACAAAGCCACTTTATGGACTAAAGCAGGCTCCAAGGGCCATGGTATGAAAACTCTAGCTCAATTTCTTCTTGAAAGTGGATTTACTAGAGGTACCATAGATAAAAACTTGTTTTTTGAATCATGGTAATGATCTGCTTTTAGTTCAAATCTATGTTGATGACATTATTTTTGGCTCCACTAATGCTAAACTCTGTCAAAGATTTGCCAAGCTCATGCAGTCTAGGTACCAAATGAGCATGATGGGGGAACTCAGTATTTTCTGGTTTACAAGTTGAACAGACTGAAGATGGATTTTTTATAAATCAAGCCAAGTATACCAGAAATCTTTTTTTAAGAAATTGGTATGCAAGACAGTTCTGCTGCCAACTACTCCTATGGCAACAGCAACAAAACTAGACAAAGATACTGGTGCATCAGTGGATATCACAAAACTATAGAGGGAAGATTGGATCATTGCTTTATCTGACTGCAAGTAGACCAGACATTAGTATGCCACATGTCTATGTGCAAGATTTCAGGCAGATCCAAGAGAACCTCATCTGATTGCAGTAAAGAGGTATTCAGATATCTCAAGGGAACCACATCATTGGGACTATGGTACCCTAGAGAATCAGATTTTAGTCTTATTGGACTCTGATGCAGATTTTGCAGGTTGCAAAATTGACAGAAAAAGCACAAGTGGGAGTTGTCAATTTCTGGGTGGAAGACTAGTTTCTTGGTACAGTAAGAAGCAGAAGTCCATCTCAACATCAACAGCAGAATCAGAGTCTATTGCTGCAGGCAGCTGTTGTGCTCAAATTCTTTGATGAAGAATCAACTGTTGGACTATGGGTTATCCTCTCTCTCTAAATTCCTATTTATTGTGATAACCAAAGTGCTATTGCTATGACAGGAAATCCAGTTCAAACTTCTCTGACAAAGCACATCAGTATAAGATATCATTTTATAAGGGAGCATTGTGGAGGAAGGAACCATTGAACTTCACTTTGTTCCTACTGAACAGCAGCTCGCAGACATTTTCACCAAGCCATTAAGTGAAGCAACTTTTACTAGGCTGGTGAATGAGCTAGGAATGATATCAGGAACTGAGTAGACATATTGGTTAGATCTTTCAAATTTAACTTGTCAAATTTACCATATGTATTACTCACACATCTGCCATGATATACTCTGATTGATAAAATCTGATTGATAAAATCTGATGACAAACTCTGATAATATACTCTGTTTGTTTACTCTGATAACATGCTCTGATAACATTCTCTGATAATCTTCTCTGATGCTTATAACAACTCTGAATCTGATAAATGATCTCCTTTTTATCTTCTCTGAGACAAAAACCACCTATGAAGATACCATGAAGCCTGTTCTGAATGAGTAATCATGAATCTCAGCTAAGTTCCTTAATCCTGATCTCAATTTTGTGCTACACTAGTTCACACTATGCATGCTGATATCATTGAGACTCTACTACTTCACATATCTTAATTATAAGTGAGATTGATTAATTTAAATTTTCTCTCATCTACTAGACAGTGATTATAAACTCTGATGTTTTTTTTGTTACCTGAGACAAAACCCCCTGAAAAATAAGCATGGTACTCCTTGAGATCTTAGATGTTAATATGACAGTGACTGGGAAGAACCAAACATTTGCTGGTATTAAGTAACTGCTAAGATTTTATAATCTATGGTGACCAGTCACAATCTCTGATTACTGGAGAAATACCAATGCAATAGTATATTTAAAGGTCGTGCCTCACTCACACTGAGAAGCGTCCTGAAGAAAAAAAAAAAAAAAAAAAAAAAAAAAAAAAAAAGGGGTAGATTATTAATTATCTTCAGAGTATGTCCTAGTCTAAGTTTTGAGAGTTTGAATAAATTATTCAAAGTCTACCTTATAATACGAAATTGTGAAATTTATATTCTCTGATTTAACATGACCACACACGCATTTCACAAGCACATTATTGAGCTATGGATTTTAGAACAAACTCTGATTTATTGACGAAAATTCTGAAAATTATGTCTTTATTCTGAGGTTCGCAGAAATTTATTTTCCTTGTCTTAAATCTCAGAGTTTAAAAATTCGAGAGATTTGATCTTGAATTTTTTACAAATATTCAGAGAATGTGAAGAGAATGTGTTTCAAACGGATGTATTATTAGTGGGTTTACATGCAAAACATTTTAATAGGAGAACGTGTAATCAGCATTTATTACTGCGCATGTTTTACTGCACTCATGATTATTACTCTCGTTTCTCCATCCCACTAACACTCATCTACCAGTTACATTTTGACAGGTGTCTGATTGAACAAAAAGCCCATGCGTGCTCAGTTCAACAAAATCTGAAGAGTTTTTCAGATCAGATTTTATTGCTTATTATTCAATTTTACACTTACTCTCTACATTCACCTTCTAAACAAAACTCTCACACTCTGTTCTCTGCAATTCAAATCTTCGTTTACACACTTCCTCAAACATCTTCTTTTCATAATCTCTGTTCTAATGGCCACTACAGCTTTTATCCTGGCAGGTGTTGAATTCGTTCCAAATAACTATGCAGCCATCCTTGACACTGCTGAAGCCCCAAGGGATTATCATCCCTTTCAGCGATTCTTGGCACAGAGTGTCATCGGTACCGCTCTCACCGCTCCTGCAAGACTTTCAGGAAGCCAAATCATCAGCTTTTGGAGGTCGGGTACATATGACAATGGTGGTGCAGATGGATCACCATCAATTGTATTTTCCTATGACGGGGAGGAGTATGCAGTTACTCCAGCAACAGTTCGTCAGGCACTCAACTTGCCAGAACATTCTGCGTATCTTACCAATGGAGATGCAAATCTCAGAACAATGATGCTCGAATTGGGGTACTACGAATCTCTGGATAAACTGGGTCAGTTGAAGCGTCCATGGCTCAATAAGGAGTGGAGTTTTTTCTTTGATTGCATTACCAGAGCTTTCCAGAAGAAATCTACAAACTGGGATGCTATTCCAATGGACATGCTACAGATCGGGTATTCTCTGATCTATTCTACTGCTTTTGATTTTGGTAGATTAGTTCTTAGAAATATTGGTGAAAGAATGCTTGAGAACAGGAACGTCATATATTTCTCAAGATTTTGTCAATTGTTGTTTAATGCCACTGTTGGAGAAGTGGATTTTGATGCTGCAGATGAGATCAAACCTTTAAACTTCATAAAAGGGCTTTTAAGGATCTCATATCTAAAGATGAGAAGAGACCAGTTCTCAGGCCTCTGCAAATCCCAGCTCCATTCAGAGCAAGGCTGAACCCTCCTCAGGAACCACAACAACAGCCTCAACAACCTCAACCACAACATCAAACCTCTCCCACAGTCACCAGAAAACCAAGATCATCAACTACAAAACCATCCAAATCTACAAAGTCTGATGACCAACCCTCTACTACCAAAACCAGAACCTCTGTTGATACACAAGTTCTAAAGACAAAGTCTGATAAACCAGCAAACTCTGATGCTGCAAACTCTGATAATGTCCACAATGAAGCTGCTTCTCCTCCAAAGCAGAAGAAAAGAAGAAGACTTGTTGCAGCATATGAATATGATGATCTAGAAACTGCACAAGTTGCAAACTCTGAACCTACTCCAACAACAGTCTCTGAACCAGTTCACACAAGTCCTCAGAAGACAGCCAGATTCAAGTTACGGGCTCAAAAACCTGCAAAGGCCAAAATCCCAGAATCTGACATCACAGACTTCACTGTTGAGGAAGACCAAACACCATCTACCACACTACCAGAAACTTCCCAAGCTCTGATGGTGCTTCCTATTCAAGCTGTACCTCTGATATCTCCCACAGTATCTCCTACAACATCTCCTAAAGCATCTCCTACAGCATCTGCAGTAGATGAAGAAATAGAGTGTGATGCACAAGCTACAACTGAAGCTGGAGCAAATTTGTCTAATTCTCAAACTCCACTATCTGATCATGGTCCAATTCCTCAATCTCCAATGAAAATTCCTGAGGATGCCATTGTTCATGATACAGCTCCAGAGAACTACAGGTCTGATGTAGTTGAGGAAACTGACAAAGTAGCTGTGGAAGCTTTACAATCTCTTGCTCAGACTGGTGAAAAGCCCATCAAGTCACAGTCTGAAGCTCAAGAAAAATCTGCTCCGGATAATGTGGAGAAAGTTGCTGATCCTGTTCATACAGATGAAAAAGCAAACTCTGATACTGAGGATGATTCTAGTTCAGATACTGCCAAGGATGAAAATGATGGAGTTCCTCTGACTCAACAGAAGTGGGAGTCAACTAGCCAGTACAATGCCAGGCTACAAACTCTGACCACAGCCTCTGAGTCACTTCCCAGGGATCTTCAGGTTGATCCTCCAACTGAAGTATGGGATAAACTCTGGTTGAGTCACCAGCATTCCTTGGAAGCACCTAAAGCTGAAGAGTTCTTATCTATGGCAGAGAAGAAAATTACAAACTCTGATGTTATGTCAAGCCTCAAGGGCACAATTCTATATCTGAAGACATTTCATCCTGCCCATGCCCAGACATCTAAATCAATAGATGGTCTAAGAACAGAGATGGCAAAAGTCAAGGAGACAAATGAACTGGAAAAGAAAAGGACCATCAATCCTATGAAAGAGAGTGTACAGAAGCTGGTGACTGCAAATGAATCTCTGGACCAAAGGATGACCATGATTGAATCAAATCAAGAAAAGATGTCCAAACAGCTTGAAGCCATTCAAACTTCACTTTCTCTGATCACATCAATTCTGATACCTGATGAGGATGATGTCAAAAAGGGGGAGAGAGTAGCTAAAGTCAAATGCAAGTCTACTAATCAAACTCTGAAGAGAAAGAAGAAGGATGATGATGATGATGATGATGTGGATGACTTCACAAAGCACAAGAGATTTCAAGCAGGAACTGGTGGAAGAGTTTCAAACTCTGACAATCAGAAACAATCTAAGCAAAGCACAAAGTCTGGTCCAACTCACAACATCACATCTGGATCTAAGCAAAGACCAGTGACTGGATCAGACAAACCCATGACTGATGAAGAGCTTGCTAGATTGGTTTTTGAACAAGAAAATCCAGAAGCAAATTTGGATTTGGAGTTGATTGCTGCAGAGGAAGCTGAGCTGAAAAAGGAACATATTGAAGCCATAAACTCTGGAAAGATCCAAAAGCCTGCAAAGTCAACTACCAAGCCAAAAGAAAAAGGAATACTGATCAAGGAAGCTACTGTTGCTGATCAGAGTTTACCAGTCAAAAAGGTATACTCTGAAGATGAATACACCTCTAAGGGTAAAAGCAAAGTAGATGAAAATCTGGAGAAAGGCTGGGAAAAGAAGAAGCCTACAACCTCTGACAAGGATCAAGTTGTGAGGGAAAAGAAAACAGAAGCTGCAATCTCTGACAAAGCTCATGTTGCAGAACCTCAAAAAGAAAGATTGACCTCTGACACAGCTCAAGTCAATAAGGAAGCAAAGAAAGACATAGTCTCTGACAAAGCTCAAGCTGTGTTCAAACCAACAACTACTCCACTGGCTGGATTTGCAAAGCCTACTCTGATGACTGAAATAAGTTTTGAAAAAGGCTCAATTAAACCATTTTCTCATCAAAAGGCAGGAAGAGATAAAGGAGGGCTGGGATCCAAATATGAAAAGTTTGATCAGAGTATAGGATCAAGACCAGATGACCCCTCATCTCTCTGTGCTCCCAAGACTGGAGTATTGCAAGACAAAATGGAAAAACTTGATTCAGTCCAGTTGGCAAAGAATGACAGAGGAGATAATATTCTTATCTACTTCATGTCTGATGGAACAGTGTTTAGAGTACTTGAAGCAGATCTCTATGCTAAACACTGGGAGGAATTGAGATATGTATCACACATATTTCAAGTGAAAAACAAGTCAGGACAACACATCTCCAACCTGCTGAAGGATCAGATCAGAAGAAAGATGGGGATTACAGGAAACAAAAATGCTGGACCTTTCATTCCTAAATACCTCAATCATAAAGGACAGCTGGTGAAGATGAAGAAAAATTCAGCAAAGATTGAAACAATAGGTGGAATCAAAACTCTTGCATTTAATGAAGAGTCTGATAAAGCTTACAATATCAGGCTGGATAGAGACTTGAAGAAGAACAAGATTTATGATCTCAGAGCTGCAATTTATCAAACTGGAGTTTCAGATCCAGAGCTGAGAGAGATCAAGAGACAAATGATTGCAGTGCTTGAAGAAGCTGAGAAAGAACTCCTCAGAGAGTATCTAAAGACAGCAAATGGTGTCTATGCAGCTAAGGAGTAAAGTATCTGTAAGTTTTAAAAGTTTTCTGTTATATAGTTAAACTCTGTTGCATTTGACTTAAATGTTTTGACATCATCAATTATCTGTTAACTTGCACATAACTTATTCATGCACAAGTTGGGGGAGATTGTTAGATATAATTGATGATTACTAATATTCTTAAAGTCTGTTTTAGAACAGGAATCATCAGAGTTTAAACTGGAAGCTGATCAGAGTTTAGTAAAGTCTGACAGAGTTTAAATAAAGTCTGATCAGAGTTTACATAGTCAAGACTCGACAGAGTTTACACGTGGAAAGAGCTCAGAAGCGGATATACTTCAAGGAAGGATAGAAGCTGAGGAGTGGTTTGCTGACTATGGAAACTAAACAGAAAACTGGAACAATCTTTGATTGATAGAATTCATAGCAGATTTATAGGATATCAAATCAGAGATTGATTTTGTAACTGTGTCTATATAAACACAGATTAGGGTTACTCTATATGAGTTGAGTTATCGAGTACATTGTTAAGAACCCTAGCAGCTCTTAGTGATAATATATAAATCACTGAGAGAGTTTTTGTAACCTACTAAGCTTTGTGAATAAGAGTTTACTGCTTTCAATCTCTTATATTGTCGAATTGTGTTATTGATTGTGTTCACTATATCTGTTTATATAGTGAGTTTATAGGACCTAACATTAAAACAACCGAAAATGAAGCTACAAGTAATTTTCAGTTTCAAACGAGTCTGGAATGAAGCTACAAGTTGTTTCCAACTTCAATCTAGTCAATAATAAAGCTACAAGTTGTTTTTAAGCTCAAACGAGTCAAAAATGAAACTACAAGTTAATTCCAATTTAAAACAACCAAAAATGAAACTACAAGTTGTTTTCAACTTCAAACGAGTCTAGAATGAAGCTACCAGTTCTTTCCAACTTCAATCTAGTCAATAATAAAGCTACAAGTTGATTTCAAGCTCAAACGAGTCAAGAATGAAACTAGAAGTTGATTCCAATTTCAAACAACCAAAAATGAAACTACAAGTTGTTTTCAACTTCAAATTAGTCTGGAATTAAGCTGCAAGTTGTTTCCAACTTCAATCTAGTCAATAATAAAGCTACAAGTTGTTTTCAAGCTCAAACGAGTCAAGAATGAAACTACAAGTTGATTCCAATTTCAAACAACCAAAAACGAAACTACAAGTTGTTTTCAACTTCAAAGAGTCTGGAATTAAGATGCAAGTTGTTTCCAACTTCAATCTAGTCAATAATGAAGCTCCAAGTGGTTTACAAGCTCAAACGAATCAAAAATAATACTACAATTTGATTCCAATTTCAAACAACCAAAAATGAAGCTACAAGTTGTTTTCAATTTCAAACGAGTTTGGAATTAAACAACAACTTGTTTCCAACTTCAATCTAGTCAATAATGAAGCTACAAGTTGTTTTCGGGCTCAAACGAGTCAAGAATGAAAGTACAAGTTGATTCGAATTTCAAACAACCAAAAATGAAGCTACAAGTTGTTTCCAATTTCAATCTAGTCAATAATGAAGCTAAAAATTGTTTCTGTGCACAAACGAGTCTAGAATGAAACTACAAGTTGATTCCAATTTCAAACAACCGAAAATGAAGCTAAAAGTAATTTTTAGTTTCAAACGAGTCTGGAATGAAGCTACAAGTTGTTTCCAACTTCAATCTAGTCAATAATAAAGCTAAAAGTTGATTTCAAGCTCAAACGAGTCAAGAATGAAACTACAAGTTGATTCCAATTTCAAACAACCAAAAATGAAACTACAAGTGGTTTTTAATTTCAAATGAGTTTAGAATTAATTTGCAAGTTGTTTCCAACTTCAATCTAGTCAATAATGAAGCTCCAAGTGGTTTACAAGCTGAAACGAATCAAAAATAATACTACAGTTTAATTCCAATTTCAAACAACCAAAAATGAAGCTACAAGTTGTTTTCAATTTCAAACGTGTTTGGAATTAAACTACAACTTGTTTCCAACTTCGATCTAGTCAATAATGAAGCTACAAGTTGTTTTCGGGCTCAAACGAGTCAAGAATGAAAGTACAAGTTGATTCAAATTTCAAACAACCAAAAATGAAGTTACAAGTTGTTTCCAACTTCAATCTAGTCAATAATAAAGCTACAAGTTGTTTTCAAGCTCAAACGAGTCAAGAATGAAACTACAAGTTCATTCCAATTTCAAACAACCAAAAATGTACCTACAAGTTGTTTTCAACTTCAAACGAGTCTGGAATGAAGCTACAAGTTTTTTCCAACTTCAATCTAGACAATAATAAAGCTACAAGTTGATTTCAAGCTTGTTTCCAACTTCAATCTAGTCAATAATAAAGCTACAAGTTGTTTTCAAGCTCAAACGAGTCAAGATTGAAACTAAAAGCTGATTCCAATTTCAAAAAACCGAAAATGAAGCTACAAGTTGTTTTCAACTTCAAACGAGTCTGGAATGAAGCTACAAGTTGTTTCCAACTTCAATCTAGTCAATCATAAAGCTACAAGTTGTTTTCAAGCTCAAACGAGTCAAAAATGAAACTACAAGTTAATTCCAATTTAAAACAACCGAAAATGAAGCTACAAGTAATTTTCAGTTTCAAACGAGTCTGGAATGAAGCTACAAGTTGTTTCCAACTTCAATCTAGTCAATAATAAAGCTACAAGTTGTTTTTAAGCTCAAACGAGTCAAGATTGAAACTACAAGTTGATTCCAATTTCAAACAACCGAAAATGAAGCTACAAGTAATTTTCAGTTTCAAACGAGTCTGGAATGAAGCTACAAGTTGTTTCCAAGTTCAATCTAGTCAATAATAAAGCTACAAGTTGTTTTCAAGCTCAAACGAGTCAAGAATGAAACTACAAGTTCATTCCAATTTCAAACAACCAAAAATGTACCTACAAGTTGTTTTCAACTTCAAACGAGTCTGGAATGAAGCTACAAGTTGTTTCCAACTTCAATCTAGTCAATCATAAAGCTACAAGTTGTTTTCAAGCTCAAACGAGTCAAAAATGAAACTACAAGTTAATTCCAATTTAAAACAACCGAAAATGAAGCTACAAGTAATTTTCAGTTTCAAACGAGTCTGGAATGAAGCTACAAGTTGTTTCCAACTTCAATCTAGTCGATAATAAAGCTACAAGTTGTTTTTAAGCTCAAACGAGTCAAGAATGAAACTACAAGTTGATTCCAATTTCAAAAAACCAAAAATGAAACTACAAGTTGTTTTCAACTTAAAACGAGTCTGGAATGAAGCTACAAGTTGTTTCCATCTTCAATCTAGTCAATAATAAAGCTACAAGTTGATTTCAAGCTCAAACGAGTCAAGAATGAAACTACAAGTTGATTCCAATTTCAAGCAACCAAAAATGAAACTAAAAGTTGTTTTCAACTTCAAATGAGTCTGGAATTAAGCTGCAAGTTGTTTCCAACTTCAATCTAGTCAATAATGAAGCTCCAAGTGGTTTACAAGCTGAAACGAATCAAAAATAATACTACAGTTTAATTCCAATTTCAAACAACCAAAAATGAAGCTACAAGTTGTTTTCAATTTCAAACGTGTTTGGAATTAAACTACAACTTGTTTCCAACTTCGATCTAGTCAATAATGAAGCTACAAGTTGTTTTCGGGCTCAAACGAGTCAAGAATGAAAGTACAAGTTGATTCGAATTTCAAACAACCAAAAATGAAGCTACAAGTTGTTTCCAACTTCAATCTAGTCAATAATAAAGCTACAAGTTGTTTTCAAGCTCAAACGAGTCAAGAATGAAACTACAAGTTCATTCCAATTTCAAACAACCAAAAATGTACCTACAAGTTGTTTTCAACTTCAAACGAGTCTGGAATGAAGCTACAAGTTTTTTCCAACTTCAATCTAGACAATAATAAAGCTACAAGTTGATTTCAAGCTTGTTTCCAACTTCAATCTAGTCAATAATAAAGCTACAAGTTGTTTTCAAGCTCAAACGAGTCAAGATTGAAACTAAAAGCTGATTCCAATTTCAAAAAACCGAAAATGAAGCTACAAGTTGTTTTCAACTTCAAACGAGTCTGGAATGAAGCTACAAGTTGTTTCCAACTTCAATCTAGTCAATCATAAAGCTACAAGTTGTTTTCAAGCTCAAACGAGTCAAAAATGAAACTACAAGTTAATTCCAATTTAAAACAACCGAAAATGAAGCTACAAGTAATTTTCAGTTTCAAACGAGTCTGGAATGAAGCTACAAGTTGTTTCCAACTTCAATCTAGTCAATAATAAAGCTACAAGTTGTTTTTAAGCTCAAACGAGTCAATAATGAAACTACAAGTTGATTCCAATTTCAAACAACCAAAAATGAAACTACAAGTTGTTTTCAACTTAAAATGAGTCTGGAATGAAGCTACAAGTTGTTTCCATCTTCAATCTAGTCAATAATAAAGCTACAAGTTGATTTCAAGCTCAAACGAGTCAAGAATGAAACTACAAGTTGATTCCAATTTCAAACAACCAAAAATGAAACTAAAAGTTGTTTTCAACTTCAAATGAGTCTGGAATTAAGCTGCAAGTTGTTTCCAACTTCAATCTAGTCAATAATGAAGCTCCAAGTGGTTTACAAGCTCAAACGAATCAAAAATAATACTACAATTTGATCCCAATTTCAAACAACCAAAAATGAAGCTACAAGTTGTTTTCAACTTCAAACGAGTCTGGAATGAATCTACAAGTTGTTCCAACTTCAATCTAGTCGATAATGAAGCTAAAAATTGTTTCCGTGCACAAACGAGTCAAGAATGAAACTACAAGTTGATTCCAATTTCAAACAACCGAAAATGAAGCTACAAGTAATTTTCAGTTTCAAACGAGTCTGGAATGAAGCTACAAGTTGTTTCCAAGTTCAATCTAGTCAATAATAAAGCTACAAGTTGTTTTCAAGCTCAAACGAGTCAAGAATGAAACTACAAGTTGATTCCAATTTCAAACAACCAAAAATGTACCTACAAGTTGTTTTCAACTTCAAACGAGTCTGGAATGAAGCTACAAGTTGTTTCCAACTTCAATCTAGATAATAATAAAGCTACAAGTTGATTTCAAGCTTGTTTCCAACTTCAATCTAGTCAATAATAAAGCTACAAGTTGTTTTCAAGCTCTGTTACATATTTGATGATGTCACAGGTATTTAACTTGTTTAGTGTGCAGAAGCAAATATCAGAGTTTAGCTGGAAATCAGAGTTTAGCGACTGCCAGCTGGATCAGAGTTTAAGCGATGATCAGAGTTTGCAGGCGGCTGATTTTCAGGAGCATATCTGACTAAATAAGGAAGATAAATATCAAAAGAGATTGTACAAATCAGGACAGCAGAAGGATAGCTACTGATTAGATTATTTTAGGAAGCAGATATTTATAAATCAATCAGTAGATATCATGTAACTGTGTATATAAACACAGCTTAGGGTTTACTCTAGATGAGTTATCAATTGAGTATCATTCGTGTAACCTAGCAGCTCTTAGTGATAGAATATAAATCACTAAGAGATTATTTGTAAACTACTGAAGTTTGTGAATAAGAGTTTATTGAAATATTCTCTTATATTTGTGTTTCTTGTGGATTGTGTTCACTATATTATCACATATATAGTGAGTTTATTCGGCCTAACAAGTGGTATCAGAGCCAGCTCTGTTGATATACCTACAGTGAGATCTTAATCACACACAATCATGTCTGAGAAATCACAAAACAGTAGATATGAGTCTCTTAGGGTTCCGGTCCTCAGAGCATCTGAATATTCTGTCTGGAAAGTAAGAATGATCATGTTTCTGGAATCTACAGATCCAGAATATCTGGATAGAATTTATGATGGTCCACACATGCCAACGAAGCTCTCTGTTGCAGTGGGAGATGAACCCCAGAAGATGATTCCTAAAGAGAAGAAGGACTATACTCCAGAGGACATCTCATCTATCAGTAAAGATGCAAAGGTGAAGCATCTGTTGCATAGTGCTCTGGACAATGCTATGTCCAATAGAGTAATTGGATGCAAAACTGCAAAGGAGATATGGGATGCTTTGGAAGTCAGATGTCAAGGAACCAAAGCCATCAAAAAGAACAGAAGGACCATACTTACTCAAGAGTATGAACACTTTGATTCAAAATCAGGTGAATCACTGACTGATCTTTATGATAGGTTTGTCAAGCTGCTGAATGACTTGTCTCTTGTGGATAAAGAATATGATTTGGAAGACTCAAATCTCAAATTTCTGCTTGCTCTTCCTGAAAAGTGGGATTTGAAAGTAACCACTATAAGAGACAATCTTGATCTTGAAGAGATGTCTCTGGATGAAATCTTTGGAAGGTTGAAAACTCATGAACTTGAGATGGAGCAAAGGAGCAAACGACATGGTGGGAAACCCAAACCAGTTGCCCTAAAAGTTCAAGAAGATTCAACTGTGAAAAGCAAAGGAAAAGCTATTGTCAAAAAGTCTGATACTGAGTCATCAAACTCTGATGTTGACTCAGACTCTGATATCCCTTCAGACTCTGATGACAGTGATACTGAGATGATGCAGCTGGCAGCATTAATGGTAAAAAGCTTCAAGAAGATGGCTTACAAGAACTTCAACAAAGGGAAGAAGTTCTCAAGGAAAGACAGAAACTCTGATAAGAAGGTCTTCAAAAGGAATGAAGGCAAAGAAGAAAAATCTGGAAAGTCTGATAAGTCTAAATACACCTGCTTCAATTGTGGAGAGAAAGGACATTTTGCAACTGAGTGCAAGAAAGCTAAGAAAGAAAAGGAACAGGCCTTTATCACAAAGAAGGGGAGTTGGGCAGACTCATCAGAATCAGAGGAAGAAGTCAACTATGCCTTGATGGCAAACATGGACAACAGCACTGAGACTGTTGAAACTAAGGTACCTCATTCCACTCTTGCTTTTGATACTGAGGATATAACTGAGTTAAGATTGTTTCTTAAAACTCTGCATGTTAGTTATAGAGATCAGACATTAGAAAATGACAGATTAAAATCTGAGATCTTGGATGTTAAGAAAAGAAATGATTATCTTGAAAAGGAACTAGTTCAGATGCTTGAAGTTCAGAAGGAAAGAGATGATTCTATCTTTGTTAAAAATGAACTCTTAAAGAAAAATGCTTCTCTTGAATCAGAACTTGCTAAGGAAAGAGAGATAATCAGAACTTGGACTAACTCAGGGAAGACTACTCAGAATATCTTAGAAAGTGGGAACTGGAAGAAAGGGTTAGGTTACTCTGATAAAAATGAAGCTGAGTCATATAAACAAGAAACCATTAAGATTAAAAAACCCAAAGTAGTTCCAGTAAGATTTGTTGCAGAATCTAAAACTGATACTCCTAAACAGGTTAATATTGGCTTAATGACTCAGAAACAGCTTAAGCATAAACTCAAGGAGGTTAAGAAAGAAAACAGGATTAAGGAACCTAGGAAAAATAGGAATGGAAAGGTTGGAATAAACAAAAGCAACAATTACATGCCTGTTCCAAATGCTCCTAGGAAAACTTGTCATAATTGTGGTAATCCTAATCATCTTGCTTCTTTTTGCAGGAAAAATAAGGACATAAATGCTATGTCTCCAAAATCAGAAGTTAAGACTAGGAATACTAGATTTAGACCAGAGAATCCTTGTTTTCATTGTGGTAGTTTATGGCATTCCATTTACACTTGTAAGGAATATCATAGTTTGTACTACAATTATTATGAATTAAAACCTTCTTTGAAGAAAAAGATTGATTCTCCTAGTTCAGCATCTGTTAAAAAATCTGTTAACACAAACTCTGATATAAACTCTGATAAATCTTCCGCTGCTAGTGTTAACAAACTTAACAAGAACAAAGGATCCAAGCAAGTCTGGGTCCTTAAAACTAATCATTAATTGTGTATGTGATTGCAGGGCAACAGGAAAAACATCCTAGTTCTGGACAGTGGATGCTCAGGACATATGACAGGAAATAAAGCCCTGCTATCAGACTTTGTGGAGAAGGCTGGCCCAAATGTTTCTTATGGAGATGGCAACATAGGGAAAACTTTGGGATATGGCAACATCAATCTTGGAAATGTCATCATTCAATCTGTAGCTCTTGTCTCAGGACTTAAGCACAATCTGCTGAGCATAAGTCAAATCTGTGACAGAGGATATCATGTCAATTTCTTGGAAGAACACTGTGAGGTCATTAGTAAAGGAACTGGAAAAGTTGTTCTGAAAGGATACAGACATGGCAACATTTATGAAGCTAAGCTATCTTTAAACTCTGAGAGCTCTGCAATCTGTCTACTTAGCAGAGCCAGTATTGAAGAAAGCTGGAACTGGCACAAGAAATTATCTCATCTGAACTTCAATAATATAAATGAACTTGTGAAGAAAGATCTTGTGAAAGGACTTCCAAAATCAGTTTTTACTCCAGATGGACTCTGTGATTCCTGTCAGAAAGCAAAACAGAGGAAGTCTTCCTTCAAAAGTAAAACTGAGTCCTCAATTCTTGAGCCATATCATCTGCTGCATGTTGATCTTTTTGGACCAGTAAATATAATGTCCATTGCAAAGAAGAGATATACTCTGGTCATTGTTGATGAATTTACCAGATATACATGGGTATATTTTCTTCACAGCAAGGATGAGACACCATCTTTATTGATTGAGCATGTCAAACAGTTGAACAAAATCTCTAAAGATGCAGTAAAGATCATCAGAAGTGATAATGGCACTGAGTTCAAGAATTTCAAAATGGAGGAGTTCTGTAAAGAAAATGGCATTAAACAGGAATTTTCAGCACCTGGAACACCTCAACAAAATGGTGTTGTAGAAAGGAAAAACAGAACACTGATTGAAGCTGCAAGAACCATGTTGGAGGAAGCAAAGTTACCAACCTACTTCTGGGCTGAAGCTGTGCAGTCTGCCTGTTTCACACAGAATGCAACTCTGATCAACAAACATGGGAAAACTCCATTTGAAATGGTTAAAGGCAGAAAACCAAATCTCAAATACTTCCATATTTTTGGATGTAAATGTTTTGTTCTGAAAAATCATCCTGAACAGCTAACTAAATTTGATTTAAAAGCTGATGAAGGAATTTTTGTTGGTTATCCTTTATCAACAAAAGCCTTCAGAGTTTACAATCTGAGAACAAGGGTAATCATGGAATCCATTCATGTGTCCTTTGATGATAAGAAAATTACTGGAATGGAAGATTTTGAAGATCATGAGCAACTGAGATTTGAAGATGAAGATGCATTCTCTGATTCCATAAACTCTGACTCTGAGACAATATCAGAACATGTCTCTTCTGATCATCAACCTCAAGCACATGTTGAGGGGGAGCACTTTCAAAATGAAAATCTGAATGAAAATATTGCAGATTCGGCAGAAACCACAAACTCTGATTCTGACTCCTCAAACTCTGATCACTCTACATCAGAGAATCAAGAGAACACATCTTCAGGGGGAGCATCAGAAACTCAGAATGCTCATGGAGATAGCATGAATAATGGGGGAGAGGCATCAGAGAATCAAAATGATACTGGCATGGATCATGGGGGAGGATCCAGTTCCAGGAGTCAACTGCCACATGAAAGAAAATGGACTAAGTCTCATACACCAGATCTGATTATTGGGGATCCAGATGCTGGAGTACAAACCAGAACTGCAACAGCAAATGAGTGTTTATTTCATTCATTTTTATCTCAGACAGAACCAAAGAAAGTGGAAGAAGCCTTAAAGGATGCAGACTGGGTAACAGCAATGCAGGAGGAGTTAAATGAATTTGAGAGAAATAAAGTCTGGACACTTGTACCAAGACCAAAGAACAGATCAATAGTTGGTACTAAATGGGTTTTCAGGAACAAAACAGACAGTGATGGTGTAATTACAAGAAATAAAGCCAGACTGGTAGCTAAGGGATACTCTCAACAAGAAGGAATTGACTATGATGAGACCTTTGCTCCAGTTGCCAGATTGGAAGCAATCAGAATTTTCTTGGCTTATGCAGCACACAAGAAGTTCAAAGTGTTTCAGATGGATGTAAAAAGTGCTTTTCTCAATGGGGAGCTGGAGGAAGAAGTGTATGTTGAACAACCTCCAGGATTTGTGGACACAAAATTTCCAGATCATGTCTACAGATTGGATAAAGCACTGTATGGACTAAAGCAAGCACCTAGAGCATGGTATGAAACTCTGGCTCAATTTCTTTTGGACAGTGGTTTCAACAGAGGTACAATTGATAAAACTCTTTTTTATCTCAACCATGGTAATGACCTGCTATTAGTTCAAGTCTATGTAGATGATATTATTTTTGGGTCTACTAATCCTAAACTCTGTGAGAGATTCTCAAAGCTTATGCAGTCTAGATATCAGATGAGCATGATGGGAGAAATGAGCTATTTTTTGGGACTTCAAGTTAAACAGACTGATGAAGGAATTTTCATTAATCAGTCTAAATATACCAAGAACCTGCTAAAGAAATTTGGCATGCAGGATAGCTCAGCTGCTACCACTCCAATGGCAACTGCCACTAAGTTAGATAAAGATACTGGTTCACCAGTAGAAATTACTAACTACAGAGGTATGATAGGCTCACTCCTATATCTGAATGCTAGTAGACCTGATATCATGTATGCAACCTGTCTCTGTGCAAGATTTCAAGCAGATCCAAGAGAACCACACCTTGTAGCAGTCAAAAGGATTTTCAAATATCTCAAAGGAACAATTGAGATGGGACTCTGGTATCCCAGAGAATCAGACTTTACACTGATTGGTTACTCTGATGCAGATTTTGCAGGATGCAAAATAGACAGAAAAAGTACAAGTGGGAGCTGTCAATTTCTAGGAGGAAGATTAGTTTCTTGGTTTAGTAAGAAACAAAAATCTATCTCCACATCCACTGCAGAAGCAGAGTATATTGCTGCAGGAAGCTGCTGTGCTCAGATTTTATGGATGAAGAATCAGCTACTGGACTATGGGTTAACTCTGACTCAAATTCCTATTTATTGTGATAACCAAAGTGCTATTGCCATGACAGGAAATCCAGTACAGCATTCTATGACCAAGCATATCAGCATAAGGTATCATTTTATCAGAGAACATGTGATGGAAGGAACAGTGGAGCTACACTTTGTTCCAACAGATCAGCAGTTGGCAGATATATTCACCAAACCATTGGCTGAAGCAACATTTACAAGGCTTGTAAACGAATTAGGGATGATCTCTGGTCCTCTCTAAACTCTGACACATTGCACAAACACTTTATCTGTCAGTATTTGTTGTTATAAATCTTATCTGCAACTGCATCTGTTATTCTCCATTCAGACTCTGATGATTATACTCTGATTTGATAAACTCTGATATTTAAACACTGACCCGACAAACTCTGATGACTTGAATTTTTCATGATGAAAGAGATTCCTGTGAAGAATATGTTGCACTTAACTGAATTTAGTCATAAGCCTCTCTAAAGTCTGAATTTTGTGATATTACAGCTGTGGAAATCTTTAACACATAACACATGAGTTAATTTTGTCACCTAGATTGTCTTACTTCTTAAATATTAGACATGTACTCAGAAAAGAATCTGATTTATTCCTCTTCTAAGCTAAGAGTTAAGACAACTCAGTTATGGGTCTTCAAGAAATTTCTTCTCAGTAAAGAAAATCAAAAGAAAAGAAAAACAAAAGAAATAATTCCAGGTACTCCTTTGAGATCTTAGAAAATTTGTGAAAGGAAAGAACCAAGTGCACTGCTGGTATTAAGCAAATGCATCAAAAATTGAAACAATTTTTTTGGTGACTTTTCACATTCTCTGATTACTGGAGAAATACTCTGAGAAAACAAAAAGTCAAATAAAGGTTATGACTCACTTACCATGAGGAGTTCCCTTTCAAAAGACTTTTGTGATTCCAAAGAGAAGAAATAAGTATGCTCTGATCCATAACTTGAGAAACTCGGCTTATGAGATGACTAAACAATTTTCTAATAATCTGAGTCTTTCTAATATTAGTTAAGAAATTTGACAATCTCTGTGACATTAGAATATTCATGTTAACACACATCTCACTCCACTTCTGTGATTAACAATTTTTCTTTGGCTTCGAGTAATTTTTGACTAGAGTTCAATAAATATTTGCAAACTCTGAGGAGCAAGTGTTGTTAAGACCTTGAATATTTATCTCTCTCCATTACAAGATTCAATAATCTCTCTTTGGTTTGTCACTTAATAAGTCATTTATTTAAACTCTGGTCAATGGTCAGCCTCTGATCGAAGTCCGAGTTAAAATAAATATTTTGGTCAGGTAATATTAGATTTTAATTATCAACGGTAGAAAAACCATTTGAATTCCTGAGTGGAGAAAAACACGGTAATTATTTGTGTCTTATTGGTAACCGGTGCATGTTTGTTCAGATTCACACGCCACTCATAATTACCTCTCCACTACCACATCTTTTTACCGTTTAGAACCTGCCACGTGCCCCACTACAGCTTTTATCTCTCACCAACCTGCGTATACATATATATCTTGTCAGAAATTGAAATTTTTCATTTCTCACACACGATCTTTACTCTCTCTCTCTCTCAAACCCTCTTCACGATTTCTCTCAAACATTTTGTCAAACACCACACCTGCATAACCTCAAACTCTCATTTTTTGTTTCAGAAATCATGTCGACTACTGCCTTCGAGTACAATGGAGCAAAATTTGTCACCAACAACTACTCAGCTATTCTGGATAATGATGAAGCACCCAAGGAGTTTCATCTTACTCAAGATTTCTTAGCTCACAGTGAGCTGATGTATGCTCTGACTCAGCCAGAGCTAATCTCTCCTTCTCAAGTCCTCACTCTCTGGAGATCAGCAAACTACGATGATGGAGGTGAAAATGGTACTCCATCTCTTACATGCAACTATGAAGGTCAAGAGTATGCTATCTCACCAGCAACCATCAGGAAGGCTCTTCATCTTCCTGAAGAAAAGAAATATGATGCTTCAGTACCTACTCAGACTTTGCGTGATATGATGATCTTTCTCGGGTATTCTGCAAGCACAGACAAAATGGGGGAACTTAAGCGTCCACATCTCTGCAAGGAGTGGAGCTTCTTTTATGATTGTATTACCAGGGCTTTCGGCAACAAATGTAGCAACTTTGATGCCATCCCCATCTTCAGTCAACAGATTGGGTACTCTCTGATTCATAATCTCAAATTTGATATTGCTACATCTATCTTGAGATTCATTGGTGATAGGAGAAAAGAGAATATGAATATAGTCTATTATGCTAGATTCTGTCAGCTTATATTCTCTTATTGTTTTCCTGATGTGCCCATTCCTGAAACTGGTAATGAATTACCCTTTAAGATCACCAAACGTGCTTTTACTGATCTTATTAAGAAAGATAGCAAGAAACCACAGGTGCCTGTATTTGCCATTCCTGTGACTGTACAGGATAAGTTAAGAGCAGCTCTACCTGATAAGTATTCAGCTCTATTCTCTGATGAGAATGCACCACAGCCTTCACCTTCTACTGTTGATCCAGAACCAGTCCCACCCTCTGGTCCTTCCCAAAAGGGGCCAGTTGTAAAATCTACTAACACACTACCCTCTGGTTCTTCCCAACAAGGACCAGTTGAACAATGTTCACCCAAGAGGATTCTCAGGTCTTCTAAATCCCCAACCAAATCCTCCCCTCCTCCCAGAAAAAGAAGATTTCTTCAGAAAATTTCAGATTCTGAATCAGAAGAAGACATTCCTCCTCCTCCACCAGCAAAGAGGCTGAGAAAGAAAATACAGCCAACCTCTATTACTGATCTGACTGTGGAACCACCACAGTCAGAGGATCCTGAACAACCTTTGATTCCATTCTCTAATCACTCTGCAGAGCCACTTTTGATTCAACCTATCTCTGCAATGCCACTTGAAGAGAAAACTGCAGCTGATCAACAAATGTCAGAGTCAACCTCTGATCATACTGATCAGACTGAAGGGACAAAGTCTGTTGAAGAGAAAATTGCAGCTGATACTGACATATCAGAAAAACCATCTGATGCACCTGGTCAATCAGAGGATGCACAAATAGAAATGGTCCTTCAGCTAATTCAAGACTCTTTAGTTCAACCTGATGATATTGTTGCAGCTCCTGTTCAGGAGATTCAAATGGCAGAAACCTCTCAGGCAGCTACTGAAGCTCTAGAGTCACATACTCTGAGTATTTTTCTTGCAGATGATGATGATGGGACAGAAGTCACATCAACCCCTATAATCTCTGAGCCAGTCAGAGAAACTTCACCAGCAAGGGCTGATTTCTCAGTTAAAACCCTGTCACCAGTTAGGGAATCCACTCCCTTTATAGCTCCTGCAGTTCCAGGTTCTCCTCTTCCATTCTCTGAGTCTGCCAGAAGGAGAATCTGTCACTTGTCCTATAATCACAGAATGTGCAGAACCACAACACCTTCAGTGGAAGATAGACTTGCCTCTATTGAAGCTACTCAGGCTTCAATGAATTATACTCTGGCAGATTTGAGTGCTTCTGTAGCACAGCTGGTCCAGGTTCTCACCTCTGCTGATGTCAAAAAGGGGGAGAAAACATTCAAAGACAAATGCAAACCTGATCAGCAATTAAAAAGGAAAAAGCCAGATGATGATGAGGAACAAAAAGGGGAAATGAACAAACAGCAAAAGCTGAAGTTGCTGCAGAGAAGTGAAGAAACAAAGAAGAACAATAGAGAAGCAGTAGTAAACTCTGAGAGACCACCCAGATATTCTCAAAAACACAAATCCATGGAGTTGACTGTTGTAACTCAAGCTCAGAGCATAACCAAAGCTGTCAGAGATTCAGATGCTATATCTAAAGAGATAGATCTTGTGAACTCTGAAGTGGAGAAGAAGAAAGAAAAATTAGTTGCTGAAGCTGAAAAACTAATTGAAGCTGGAGACCCTGAGTCTCAGAAATTTTGTCAAACTCTGAAGTTCAGAGGCAAAGAAACCACTCTCTTCTATAAATCTCCTTCCTTGCAAGCAATTGATGAAGCCATGGCAAGGAAAATTTTTGAAAAAGAAAATCCAGGAGTTGACATTGAGGCCATCAGACTTGAAGAAGAAAGATTGGCTGTTGAGAAGAAGAAGGTCAGCAAAACAAAGTCTGATAAGCAAGGACAGATTACTGATTCCTCTCAGAAGCAGAAAATTCCGAAGCAAAAAGGAATAGTAATCAGTGAAGTAAACTACACTGATATCAACAGACCAAGAACTAGATCTCAGACTCAATCTGAATCTGATATAGCTTTAACCTCTGACAATGCTCAAGTTAAAGTTTCAGTTGAAGAAGAGAAAGTTGAAGACACTAAAGCCTCTTGGTTAAAGTTAAATTCTGAGAAGACTCAAGATCAGAAGAAGAAAAAGAGTTTATATGGGAGTCTTGGTACGAACTTGTACAAGGAAAGCTCAATGCTCACCAGAGTAAGAACTCATGGTACCAGAGGGAAAGAGGCTTATGACACAACTGGTCTTGGTCACAGAAAAGAAAAGATTCAAACAGGCTCAGCAACTACTTTCAGAGATCCTTATCCTCTGACTGAAAAAGTAGGAGAAGCTGTTACACAGAAGGATCTTGACAAAGTTGAGTCAGTACAGATTCTGATGGACACTCATGATGGGCCAGAAGATAAAGAAAAGATTGCTATATTTCTAGAATCTGGCAGAGTGTATAGAATATCAGAAGCTGATTTATTGCTGAAATCTCTGAGAGAGCTGGAACATTTTCACTATATGTTGGAGATCAAGAATGAAGCAACTCAGAGGTGGTCAGATCTGATGAAGAAAACAATTAGTGAAAAGAGAAGATTCTATGGAATAAAGTCTGATGATGAATATATTCCACAAATAGCTCAAGATGATGGTTCTGAAATCAGCATGGAAAAGAATAGTTCTGTGATGGAGACTATTGCAAACACCAGAATCTTGGGTTATAATAATGAAGCAGACAGGCCTAGAGTCATTCAGCTTGGAGAAGCAATGAAGAGAAGCAAAGCAAATGCTTTGAGATCAGCTATATACCAGACAGGAGATGAAGATGAAGAGTTAAAGACTGTCAAAGCTCAAATGATACAAACTCTGAAACAAATTGAAGAAGATCTGATTACCAAGTTTGTTAAGGAGAGCTATGGGTATAGACTGATTGGCTGACTAAGTTCTGATATGTACTGTAAGTTGTAATTAGTTCTGCTCAATCTGTAAGTTATGATTCGTTTATGCAGATTAATTATTTCTTGCATTTGTCCTTGATTGTTTTTGACATCATCAGTAAATATATAGAACTTGTTCATTCTGTCTAATGCACAAGTTGGGGGAGATTGTTACATATTTGATGATGTCACAGGTATTTAACTTGTTTAGTGTGCAGAAGCAAATATCAGAGTTTAGCTGGAAATCAGAGTTTAGCGACTGCCAGCTGGATCAGAGTTTAAGCGATGATCAGAGTTTGCAGGCGGCTGATTTTCAGGAGCATATCTGACTAAATAAGGAAGATAAATATCAAAAGAGATTGTACAAATCAGGACAGCAGAAGGATAGCTACTGATTAGATTATTTTAGGAAGCAGATATTTATAAATCAATCAGTAGATATCATGTAACTGTGTATATAAACACAGCTTAGGGTTTACTCTAGATGAGTTATCAATTGAGTATCATTCGTGTAACCTAGCAGCTCTTAGTGATAGAATATAAATCACTAAGAGATTATTTGTAAACTACTGAAGTTTGTGAATAAGAGTTTATTGAAATATTCTCTTATATTTGTGTTTCTTGTGGATTGTGTTCACTATATTATCACATATATAGTGAGTTTATTCGGCCTAACAAGCTCAAACGAGTCAAGATTGAAACTACAAGCTGATTCCAATTTCAAAAAACCGAAAATGAAGCTACAAGTTGTTTTCAACTTCAAAGGAGTCTGGAATGAAGCGACAAGTTGTTTTCAACTTCAATCTAGTCAATCATAAAGCTACAAGTTGTTTTCAAGCTCAAACGAGTCAAAAATGAAACTACAAGTTAATTCCAATTTAAAACAACCGAAAATGAAGCTACAAGTAATTTTCAGTTTCAAACGAGTCTGGAATGAAGCTACAAGTTGTTTCCAACTTCAATCTAGTCAATAATAAAGCTACAATTTGTTTTCAAGCTCAAACGAGTCAAGATTGAAACTACAAGTTGATTCCAATTTCAAACAACCGAAAATGAAGCTACAAGTAATTTTCAGTTTCAAACGAGTCTGGAATGAAGCTACAAGTTGTTTCCAAGTTCAATCTAGTCAATAATAAAGCTACAAGTTGTTTTCAAGCTCAAACGAGTCAAGATTGAAACTAAAAGCTGATTCCAATTTCAAAAAACCAAAAATGTACCTACAAGTTGTTTTCAACTTCAAACGAGTCTGGAATGAAGCTACAAGTTGTTTCCAACTTCAATCTAGTCAATCATAAAGCTACAAGTTGTTTTCAAGCTCAAACGATTCAAAAATGAAACTACAAGTTAATTCCAATTTAAAACAACCGAAAATGAAGCTACAAGTAATTTTCTGTTTCAAACGAGTCTGGAATGAAGCTACAAGTTGTTTCCAACTTCAATCTAGTCAATAATAAAGCTACAAGTTGTTTTTAAGCTAAAACGAGTCAAGAATGAAACTACAAGTTGATTCCAATTTCAAACAACCAAAAATGAAACTAAAAGTTGTTTTCAACTTCAAATGAGTCTGGAATTAAGCTGCAAGTTGTTTCCAACTTCAATCTAGTCAATAATGAAGCTCCAAGTGGTTTACAAGCTCAAACGAATCAAAAATAATACTACAATTTGATTCCAATTTCAAACAACCAAAAATGAAGCTACAAGTTGTTTTGAACTTCAAACGAGTCTGGAATGAATCTACAAGTTGTTTCCAAGGTCAATCTAGTCAATAATAAAGCTACAAGTTGTTTTCAAGCTCAAACGAGTCAAGAATGAAACTACAAGTTGATTCCAATTTCAAACAACCGAAAATGAAGCTACAAGTAATTTTCAGTTTCAAACGAGTCTGGAATGAAGCTACAAGTTGTTTCCAAGGTCAATCTAGTCAATAATAAAGCTACAAGTTGTTTTCAAGCTCAAACGAGTCAAGAATGAAACTACAAGTTGATTCCAATTTCAAACAACCAAAAATGTACCTACAAGTTGTTTTCAACTTCAAACGAGTCTGGAATGAAGCTACAAGTTGTTTCCAACTTGTTAGATATAATTGATGATTACTAATATTCTTAAAGTCTGTTTTAGAACAGGAATCATCAGAGTTTAAACTGGAAGCTGATCAGAGTTTAGTAAAGTCTGACAGAGTTTAAATAAAGTCTGATCAGAGTTTACATAGTCAAGACTCGACAGAGTTTACACGTGGAAAGAGCTCAGAAGCGGATATACTTCAAGGAAGGATAGAAGCTGAGGAGTGGTTTGCTGACTATGGAAACTAAACAGAAAACTGGAACAATCTTTGATTGATAGAATTCATAGCAGATTTATAGGATATCAAATCAGAGATTGATTTTGTAACTGTGTCTATATAAACACAGATTAGGGTTACTCTATATGAGTTGAGTTATCGAGTACATTGTTAAGAACCCTAGCAGCTCTTAGTGATAATATATAAATCACTGAGAGAGTTTTTGTAACCTACTAAGCTTTGTGAATAAGAGTTTACTGCTTTCAATCTCTTATATTGTCGAATTGTGTTATTGATTGTGTTCACTATATCTGTTTATATAGTGAGTTTATAGGACCTAACAAGTGGTATCAGAGCCAGGTCTGTTAAGATTACTACAGTGCGATCTTAAACACAATCATGTCTGAAAAATCACAAGCTTCATCCTTTAGAGTCCCAACCCTTAAGGCATCTGAATATCCAGTCTGGAAAGAAAGAATAATCATATTCTTAGACTCTGTTGATCCAGAATACCTTGACCGGATTTATGATGGACCACATATGCCCACCAAGCTCTCTGTTGGGATTGCAGATGAACCTCAAAAGATGGTTCCAAAAGAAAAGAAAGATTATACTCCAGAGGACATCTCATCTATCAGTAAAGATGCAAAGGTGAAGCATCTGTTGCATAGTGCCCTTGATAATGCAATGTCTAATAGAGTGATTGGGTGCAAAACTGCTAAACAAATCTGGGATGCTCTGGAAACCAGATGTCAAGGAACTCAGGCCATTAAGAAAAACAGGAAAACAATCCTTACACAGGAGTATGAGCACTTTGACTCAAAATCTGGTGAGTCCCTGACAGATCTGTATGACAGATTTGTCAAACTGCTGAATGATTTATCTCTGGTGGACAAGGAATATGATCTTGAAGACTCAAACCTCAAATTCCTTCTAGCTCTTCCTGAAAAATGGGATTTGAAAGTTACTACAATAAGAGACAATCTTGATCTTGGAGAAATGTCTCTTGATGATGTTTATGGAAGACTGAAGACTCATGAACTTGAGATGGAACAGAGGAGCAAACGACATGGAGGAAAATCAAAGTCTGTTGCTCTAAAAGTTCAAGAGGAAGCTGCTAAGAGCAAGGGAAAAGCTCATGTCACAAAGTCTGATATTGAGACATCAAACTCTGATGACTCAAACTCTGATGTTCCCTCAGACTCTGAAGAAAGTGATGATGAGATGATGCAGTTAGCAGCATTGATGGTGAAGAGCTTCAAGAAGTTGGCCTACAAAAAGTTCAACAAAGGCAAAAGTTTTTCAAGGAAAGACAGAAACTCTAACAGAGTTTATGACAAGAAAAACTTTAAGAAGAATGAGGGCAAAGAAGGAAAAGCTGGAAAAGCTGACAAGTATACCTGTTTCAACTGTGGTGAAAAGGGACACTTTGCATCTGAATGCAAGAAAGCCAAGAAGGAAAAAGAAAAAGCCTTTATCACCAAGAAAGGAAACTGGACAGATACATCTGATTCAGAAGAAGAAGTCAATTATGCTCTAATGGCAAACACTGACAACAACACTGAATCTCCTGCTAAGGTACCTCACTCTACTCTTGCCTTTGATACTGAAGATATAACTGAGTTAAGATTGTTTCTTAAAACTTTACATATCAGTTTTAGAGATCAGACTTTAGAGAATGAAAGATTAAAATCTGAAACTCTGAGTGTAAAGAAAAGGAATGATTTTCTAGAAAAAGAATTAGTTCAAATGTTGGAAGTTCAAAAAGAAAGAGATGATGCTGTCATTGTCAAAGATGAATTATCAAAGAGGTATGCATCTCTTCAATCAGAACTTGCCAAGGAAAGAGAGATCATTAAAACATGGACTAATTCAGGCAAAACTACTCAGGATATCTTAGGTAGTGGAAACTGGAAGAAGGGACTAGGTTACACTGATAACTCAGAAACTGAGTCATCAAAAACAGAGTTTGTTAAAACTCAAAAACCTAAGGTTAAACCTGTTAAATTTGTTGTTGAATCCTCTAAGCCTAAACAATGTAGACCAAAATCAGAGATTAACAACAATTTAAAATCTGAAAAGCCCAAACAGGTTAACATAGGACTGATGACTCAGAAACAGCTTAAACATAAGCTTAAAGAGGTAAAGTCTGATGACAGAAACAAGGAGCCTAGGAAAAATAGAAATGGCAAAATTGGCATAGACAAGAGTAATAACTACATGCCTGTTCCAAATGCACCTAGGAAGACATGCCATAACTGTGGTAATACTAATCATCTTGCTAATTTTTGCAGGAAGAACAAGGACATTAACTCTTTACCTACAAAGTCTGGAGTTAGAAAAAGTAGTATTAGATATAAACCACAAGATCCTTGTTTTCATTGTGGTAGTTTATGGCATTCTATTTATACTTGCAAAGAATATCATAGTTTGTATTATGATTATTATCAATTGAAACCTTCTTTAAAGGTTAATAAAAACTCTGCAAGTACAAACTCTGTTTCCAGTACAAACTCTGTTGCAAAGTCTGTTAGCTCAAACTCTGATAATAATACCGCTGCAAAAGCTAACAAACTTAATAAGGCCAAGGGATCCAAGCAAGTCTGGGTCCTTAAAACTAACAACTAGTGGTCTTTATGATTGCAGGGCAACAGGAAGAATATCCTAGTCTTGGACAGTGGATGTTCAGGACACATGACTGGAAATAAGACCCTGCTGTCAGAGTTTGTGAAGAAGGCTGGCCCAAGTGTTTCTTATGGAGATGGCAACATAGGAAGGACTCTGGGATATGGCAACATCAATCTTGGAAATGTCATCATATCAAATGTAGCTCTTGTTCAAGGGCTAAAACACAATTTACTCTCTGTCAGTCAGATCTGTGACAGAGGATATCATGTTGATTTCTATGAAGAACACAGTGAGATAGTAAGCAAGACAACAGGCAAAGTGGCAGTAACTGCTCACAGACATGGGAATATTTATGAAATCCACTTGCCTACAAACTCTGAAGAAAAAGCAATTTGCTTGTCTACAAGAATCTCTGCAGAAGAAAGCTGGAAATGGCACAAGAAGCTTTCACATCTAAATTTCAATTCCATAAATGAGCTTATAAAGAAAAAGCTTGTGAGAGGACTCCCTGAATCACTACTGACATCTGATGGATTGTGTGATTCATGTCAAAAAGCCAAGCAGAGAAAGACATCTTTCAAGAGTAAGACTGAATTCTCAATAAACAAACCATATCATCTTCTACATGTTGATCTATTTGGACCAGTCAATGTACCATCCATTGCAAGGAAGAAATATGCTCTTGTCATTGTTGATGAGAATACTAGATACACTTGGGTATATTTTCTTCACTCCAAAGATGAAACAGCCTTGCATCTAATGGATCATGTGACACAACTGGATCATGGATCTGAAGACAAAGTGAAAATCATTAGAAGTGATAATGGAACTGAGTTTAGAAATTCAACAATGGAAGAGTTCTGCAAAGAAAGAGGTGTAGTGCAACAGTTCTCTGCACCTGGTACACCACAGCAAAATGGTGTAGTTGAAAGGAAAAACAGAACTCTTATAGAAGCTGCCAGAACTATGCTTGATGAGGCTAAATTGCCCACTTATTTCTGGGCAGAAGCTGTTCAAACAGCTTGTTTCACTCAAAATGCAACCTTGATTAATAAGCTTGGCAAAACCCCATATGAGATGGTGAAGAAAAAGAAGCCAAATCTGAAGTATTTTCATATATTTGGGTGCAAATGCTTTGTATTGAAGACTCATCCAGAACAGCTTACCAAGTTTGACTTAAAAGCTGATGAAGGTATTTTTGTAGGTTATCCTCTGATAACAAAGGCCTTCAGAGTCTATAATCTGAGAACCAAGGCCATCATGGAATCCATACATGTGTCATTTGATGACAAAAGAATTATGGGCTTAGCAGATATGGGTGATCATGAAGAACTGCATTTTGAAAATGAAGAAATATTCTCTGATTCAACAAACTCTGATGAACAGTCAAACTCTGACTGTGAACAAAATACAGCAAACTCTAGTAAAAATTCACAAGTTCATGATGATGGAGCAATTGCTGAGGGGGAGCATCAGAATGTTCCAGACTCTACCCAAGCCTCATCAGAGAATGCTGACTTAAACTCATCAGAGAATACTGATTCAAACTCTGATAGCACAGACTTAGGGGGAGCTACAGAGAATGATCAACAGAATCAGGAGAGCATGGATCAAGGGGGAGGATCCAATGATGAAAATGGCCAGCTTCCACATACTAGGAAGTGGACAAAATCTCACACACCTGATTTAATAATTGGCAATCCAGAAGCAGGTGTGCAAACAAGGACAGCTACAGCAAATGAATGTTTACATCATTGCTTTCTGTCACAAACAGAACCCAAAAAGGTGGAGGAAGCTCTTCAAGATCCTGATTGGATTCAAGCAATGCAAGAAGAGTTAAATGAATTTGAAAGAAATAAAGTCTGGACCCTAGTACCAAGACCTAAAGACAGATCCATAGTTGGTGCAAAATGGGTGTTCAGAAACAAAACTGACAGTGAGGGTGTCATTACAAGGAATAAAGCAAGGCTTGTGGCAAAAGGGTATTCACAACAGGAAGGTATTGATTATGATGAGACATTTGCTCCAGTTGCAAGATTGGAGGCAATTAGAATCTTTCTGGCCTATGCTGCACACAAGAAATTTAAAGTATTTCAGATGGATGTCAAAAGTGCTTTTCTAAATGGAAAACTGGATGAAGAGGTGTATGTTGAACAACCTCCAGGTTTTGTGGATCCAAAACATCCAGACTATGTCTACAGGTTGGACAAAGCACTTTATGGACTAAAGCAGGCTCCAAGGGCATGGTATGAAACTCTAGCTCAATTTCTTCTTGAAAGTGGATTTACTAGAGGTACCATAGATAAAACTCTGTTTTATTTGAATCATGGTAATGATCTGCTTTTAGTTCAAATCTATGTTGATGACATTATTTTTGGCTCCACTAATGCTAAACTCTGTCAAAGATTTGCCAAGCTCATGCAGTCTAGGTACCAAATGAGCATGATGGGGGAACTCAGTTATTTTCTGGGTTTACAAGTTGAACAGACTGAAGATGGGATTTTTATAAATCAAGCCAAGTATACCAGAAATCTTTTAAAGAAATTTGGTATGCAAGACAGTTCTGCTGCAACTACTCCTATGGCAACAGCAACAAAACTAGACAAAGATACTGGTGCATCAGTGGATATCACAAACTATAGAGGAATGATTGGATCATTGCTTTATCTGACTGCAAGTAGACCAGACATTATGTATGCCACATGTCTATGTGCAAGATTTCAGGCAGATCCAAGAGAACCTCATCTGATTGCAGTAAAGAGGATATTCAGATATCTCAAGGGAACCACATCATTGGGACTATGGTACCCTAGAGAATCAGATTTTAGTCTTATTGGATACTCTGATGCAGATTTTGCAGGTTGCAAAATTGACAGAAAAAGCACAAGTGGGAGTTGTCAATTTCTGGGTGGAAGACTAGTTTCTTGGTACAGTAAGAAGCAGAAGTCCATCTCAACATCAACAGCAGAATCAGAGTATATTGCTGCAGGCAGCTGTTGTGCTCAAATTCTTTGGATGAAGAATCAACTGTTGGACTATGGGTTATCCTTCTCTAAAATTCCTATTTATTGTGATAACCAAAGTGCTATTGCTATGACAGGAAATCCAGTTCAACATTCTCTGACAAAGCACATCAGTATAAGATATCATTTTATAAGGGAGCATGTGGAGGAAGAACCATTGAACTTCACTTTGTTCCTACTGAACAGCAGCTAGCAGACATTTTCACCAAGCCATTAAGTGAAGCAACTTTTACTAGGCTGGTGAATGAGCTAGGAATGATATCAGGAACTGAGTAGACATATTGGTTAGATCTTTCAAATTTAACTTGTCAAATTTACCATATGTATTACTCACACATCTGCCATGATATACTCTGATTGATAAAATCTGATTGATAAAATCTGATGACAAACTCTGATAATATACTCTGTTTGCTTTACTCTGATAACATGCTCTGATAACATTCTCTGATAATATTCTCTGATGCTTATAACACTCTGAATCTTGATAAATGATCTCATTTTTATCTTCTCTGAGACAAAACACCTATGAAGATACCATGAAGCATGTTCTGAATGAGTAATCATGAATCTCAGCTAAGTTCCTTAATCCTGATCTCAATTTTGTGCTACACTAGTTCACACTATGCATGCTGATATCATTGAGACTCTACTACTTCACATATCTTAATTATAAGTGAGATTGATTAATTTAAATTTTCTCTCATCTACTAGACAGTGATTATAAACTCTGATGTTTTTTTTGTTACCTGAGACAAAACCCCCTGAAAAATAAGCATGGTACTCCTTTGAGATCTTAGATGTTAATATGACAGTGACTGGGAAGAACCAAACATTTGCTGGTATTAAGTAACTGCTAAGATTTTATAATCTATGGTGACCAGTCACAATCTCTGATTACTGGAGAAATACCAATGCAATAGTATATTTAAAGGTCGTGCCTCACTCACACTGAGAAGCGTCCTGAAGAAAAAAAAAAAAAAAAAAAAAAAAAAAAAAAAAAAAGGGGTAGATTATTAATTATCTTCAGAGTATGTCCTAGTCTAAGTTTTGAGAGTTTGAATAAATTATTCAAAGTCTACCTTATAATTACGAAATTGTGAAATTTTATATTCTCTGATTTAACATGACCACACACGCATTTCACAAGCACATTATTGAGCTATGGATTTTAGAACAAACTCTGATTTATTGACGAAAATTCTGAAAATTATGTCTTTATTCTGAGGTTCGCGGAAATTTATTTTCCTTGTCTTAAATCTCAGAGTTTAAAAATTCGAGAGATTTGATCTTGAATTTTTTACAAATATTCAGAGAATGTGAAGAGAATGTGTTTCAAACGGATGTATTATTAGTGGGTTTACATGCAAAACATTTTAATAGGAGAACGTGTAATCAGCATTTATTACTGCGCATGTTTTACTGCACTCATGATTATTACTCTCGTTTCTCCATCCCACTAACACTCATCTACCAGTTACATTTTGACAGGTGTCTGATTGAACAAAAAGCCCATGCGTGCTCAGTTCAACAAAATCTGAAGAGTTTTTCAGATCAGATTTTATTGCTTATTATTCAATTTTACACTTACTCTCTACATTCACCTTCTAAACAAAACTCTCACACTCTGTTCTCTGCAATTCAAATCTTCGTTTACACACTTCCTCAAACATCTTCTTTTCATAATCTCTGTTCTAATGGCCACTACAGCTTTTATCCTGGCAGGTGTTGAATTCGTTCCAAATAACTATGCAGCCATCCTTGACACTGCTGAAGCCCCAAGGGATTATCATCCCTTTCAGCGATTCTTGGCACAGAGTGTCATCGGTACCGCTCTCACCGCTCCTGCAAGACTTTCAGGAAGCCAAATCATCAGCTTTTGGAGGTCGGGTACATATGACAATGGTGGTGCAGATGGATCACCATCAATTGTATTTTCCTATGACGGGGAGGAGTATGCAGTTACTCCAGCAACAGTTCGTCAGGCACTCAACTTGCCAGAACATTCTGCGTATCTTACCAATGGAGATGCAAATCTCAGAACAATGATGCTCGAATTGGGGTACTACGAATCTCTGGATAAACTGGGTCAGTTGAAGCGTCCATGGCTCAATAAGGAGTGGAGTTTTTTCTTTGATTGCATTACCAGAGCTTTCCAGAAGAAATCTACAAACTGGGATGCTATTCCAATGGACATGCTACAGATCGGGTATTCTCTGATCTATTCTACTGCTTTTGATTTTGGTAGATTAGTTCTTAGAAATATTGGTGAAAGAATGCTTGAGAACAGGAACGTCATATATTTCTCAAGATTTTGTCAATTGTTGTTTAATGCCACTGTTGGAGAAGTGGATTTTGATGCTGCAGATGAGATCAAACCTTTTAAACTTCATAAAAGGGCTTTTAAGGATCTCATATCTAAAGATGAGAAGAGACCAGTTCTCAGGCCTCTGCAAATCCCAGCTCCATTCAGAGCAAGGCTGAACCCTCCTCAGGAACCACAACAACAGCCTCAACAACCTCAACCACAACATCAAACCTCTCCCACAGTCACCAGAAAACCAAGATCATCAACTACAAAACCATCCAAATCTACAAAGTCTGATGACCAACCCTCTACTACCAAAACCAGAACCTCTGTTGATACACAAGTTCTAAAGACAAAGTCTGATAAACCAGCAAACTCTGATGCTGCAAACTCTGATAATGTCCACAATGAAGCTGCTTCTCCTCCAAAGCAGAAGAAAAGAAGAAGACTTGTTGCAGCATATGAATATGATGATCTAGAAACTGCACAAGTTGCAAACTCTGAACCTACTCCAACAACAGTCTCTGAACCAGTTCACACAAGTCCTCAGAAGACAGCCAGATTCAAGTTACGGGCTCAAAAACCTGCAAAGGCCAAAATCCCAGAATCTGACATCACAGACTTCACTGTTGAGGAAGACCAAACACCATCTACCACACTACCAGAAACTTCCCAAGCTCTGATGGTGCTTCCTATTCAAGCTGTACCTCTGATATCTCCCACAGTATCTCCTACAACATCTCCTAAAGCATCTCCTACAGCATCTGCAGTAGATGAAGAAATAGAGTGTGATGCACAAGCTACAACTGAAGCTGGAGCAAATTTGTCTAATTCTCAAACTCCACTATCTGATCATGGTCCAATTCCTCAATCTCCAATGAAAATTCCTGAGGATGCCATTGTTCATGATACAGCTCCAGAGAACTACAGGTCTGATGTAGTTGAGGAAACTGACAAAGTAGCTGTGGAAGCTTTACAATCTCTTGCTCAGACTGGTGAAAAGCCCATCAAGTCACAGTCTGAAGCTCAAGAAAAATCTGCTCCGGATAATGTGGAGAAAGTTGCTGATCCTGTTCATACAGATGAAAAAGCAAACTCTGATACTGAGGATGATTCTAGTTCAGATACTGCCAAGGATGAAAATGATGGAGTTCCTCTGACTCAACAGAAGTGGGAGTCAACTAGCCAGTACAATGCCAGGCTACAAACTCTGACCACAGCCTCTGAGTCACTTCCCAGGGATCTTCAGGTTGATCCTCCAACTGAAGTATGGGATAAACTCTGGTTGAGTCACCAGCATTCCTTGGAAGCACCTAAAGCTGAAGAGTTCTTATCTATGGCAGAGAAGAAAATTACAAACTCTGATGTTATGTCAAGCCTCAAGGGCACAATTCTATATCTGAAGACATTTCATCCTGCCCATGCCCAGACATCTAAATCAATAGATGGTCTAAGAACAGAGATGGCAAAAGTCAAGGAGACAAATGAACTGGAAAAGAAAAGGACCATCAATCCTATGAAAGAGAGTGTACAGAAGCTGGTGACTGCAAATGAATCTCTGGACCAAAGGATGACCATGATTGAATCAAATCAAGAAAAGATGTCCAAACAGCTTGAAGCCATTCAAACTTCACTTTCTCTGATCACATCAATTCTGATACCTGATGAGGATGATGTCAAAAAGGGGGAGAGAGTAGCTAAAGTCAAATGCAAGTCTACTAATCAAACTCTGAAGAGAAAGAAGAAGGATGATGATGATGATGATGATGTGGATGACTTCACAAAGCACAAGAGATTTCAAGCAGGAACTGGTGGAAGAGTTTCAAACTCTGACAATCAGAAACAATCTAAGCAAAGCACAAAGTCTGGTCCAACTCACAACATCACATCTGGATCTAAGCAAAGACCAGTGACTGGATCAGACAAACCCATGACTGATGAAGAGCTTGCTAGATTGGTTTTTGAACAAGAAAATCCAGAAGCAAATTTGGATTTGGAGTTGATTGCTGCAGAGGAAGCTGAGCTGAAAAAGGAACATATTGAAGCCATAAACTCTGGAAAGATCCAAAAGCCTGCAAAGTCAACTACCAAGCCAAAAGAAAAAGGAATACTGATCAAGGAAGCTACTGTTGCTGATCAGAGTTTACCAGTCAAAAAGGTATACTCTGAAGATGAATACACCTCTAAGGGTAAAAGCAAAGTAGATGAAAATCTGGAGAAAGGCTGGGAAAAGAAGAAGCCTACAACCTCTGACAAGGATCAAGTTGTGAGGGAAAAGAAAACAGAAGCTGCAATCTCTGACAAAGCTCATGTTGCAGAACCTCAAAAAGAAAGATTGACCTCTGACACAGCTCAAGTCAATAAGGAAGCAAAGAAAGACATAGTCTCTGACAAAGCTCAAGCTGTGTTCAAACCAACAACTACTCCACTGGCTGGATTTGCAAAGCCTACTCTGATGACTGAAATAAGTTTTGAAAAAGGCTCAATTAAACCATTTTCTCATCAAAAGGCAGGAAGAGATAAAGGAGGGCTGGGATCCAAATATGAAAAGTTTGATCAGAGTATAGGATCAAGACCAGATGACCCCTCATCTCTCTGTGCTCCCAAGACTGGAGTATTGCAAGACAAAATGGAAAAACTTGATTCAGTCCAGTTGGCAAAGAATGACAGAGGAGATAATATTCTTATCTACTTCATGTCTGATGGAACAGTGTTTAGAGTACTTGAAGCAGATCTCTATGCTAAACACTGGGAGGAATTGAGATATGTATCACACATATTTCAAGTGAAAAACAAGTCAGGACAACACATCTCCAACCTGCTGAAGGATCAGATCAGAAGAAAGATGGGGATTACAGGAAACAAAAATGCTGGACCTTTCATTCCTAAATACCTCAATCATAAAGGACAGCTGGTGAAGATGAAGAAAAATTCAGCAAAGATTGAAACAATAGGTGGAATCAAAACTCTTGCATTTAATGAAGAGTCTGATAAAGCTTACAATATCAGGCTGGATAGAGACTTGAAGAAGAACAAGATTTATGATCTCAGAGCTGCAATTTATCAAACTGGAGTTTCAGATCCAGAGCTGAGAGAGATCAAGAGACAAATGATTGCAGTGCTTGAAGAAGCTGAGAAAGAACTCCTCAGAGAGTATCTAAAGACAGCAAATGGTGTCTATGCAGCTAAGGAGTAAAGTATCTGTAAGTTTTAAAAGTTTTCTGTTATATAGTTAAACTCTGTTGCATTTGACTTAAATGTTTGACATCATCAATTATCTGTTAACTTGCACATAACTTATTCATGCACAAGTTGGGGGAGATTGTTAGATATAATTGATGATTACTAATATTCTTAAAGTCTGTTTTAGAACAGGAATCATCAGAGTTTAAACTGGAAGCTGATCAGAGTTTAGTAAAGTCTGACAGAGTTTAAATAAAGTCTGATCAGAGTTTACATAGTCAAGACTCGACAGAGTTTACACGTGGAAAGAGCTCAGAAGCGGATATACTTCAAGGAAGGATAGAAGCTGAGGAGTGGTTTGCTGACTATGGAAACTAAACAGAAAACTGGAACAATCTTTGATTGATAGAATTCATAGCAGATTTATAGGATATCAAATCAGAGATTGATTTTGTAACTGTGTCTATATAAACACAGATTAGGGTTACTCTATATGAGTTGAGTTATCGAGTACATTGTTAAGAACCCTAGCAGCTCTTAGTGATAATATATAAATCACTGAGAGAGTTTTTGTAACCTACTAAGCTTTGTGAATAAGAGTTTACTGCTTTCAATCTCTTATATTGTCGAATTGTGTTATTGATTGTGTTCACTATATCTGTTTATATAGTGAGTTTATAGGACCTAACATTAAAACAACCGAAAATGAAGCTACAAGTAATTTTCAGTTTCAAACGAGTCTGGAATGAAGCTACAAGTTGTTTCCAACTTCAATCTAGTCAATATAAAGCTACAAGTTGTTTTTAAGCTCAAACGAGTCAAAAATGAAACTACAAGTTAATTCCAATTTAAAACAACCAAAAATGAAACTACAAGTTGTTTTCAACTTCAAACGAGTCTAGAATGAAGCTACCAGTTCTTTCCAACTTCAATCTAGTCAATAATAAAGCTACAAGTTGATTTCAAGCTCAAACGAGTCAAGAATGAAACTAGAAGTTGATTCCAATTTCAAACAACCAAAAATGAAACTACAAGTTGTTTTCAACTTCAAATTAGTCTGGAATTAAGCTGCAAGTTGTTTCCAACTTCAATCTAGTCAATAATAAAGCTACAAGTTGTTTTCAAGCTCAAACGAGTCAAGAATGAAACTACAAGTTGATTCCAATTTCAAACAACCAAAAACGAAACTACAAGTTGTTTTCAACTTCAAAGAGTCTGGAATTAAGATGCAAGTTGTTTTCCAACTTCAATCTAGTCAATAATGAAGCTCCAAGTGGTTTACAAGCTCAAACGAATCAAAAATAATACTACAATTTGATTCCAATTTCAACAACCAAAAATGAAGCTACAAGTTGTTTTCAATTTCAAACGAGTTTGGAATTAACAACAACTTGTTTCCAACTTCAATCTAGTCAATAATGAAGCTACAAGTTGTTTTCGGGCTCAAACGAGTCAAGAATGAAAGTACAAGTTGATTCGAATTTCAAACAACCAAAAATGAAGCTACAAGTTGTTTCCAATTTCAATCTAGTCAATAATGAAGCTAAAAATTGTTTCTGTGCACAAACGAGTCTAGAATGAAACTACAAGTTGATTCCAATTTCAAACAACCGAAAATGAAGCTAAAAGTAATTTTAGTTTCAAACGAGTCTGGAATGAAGCTACAAGTTGTTTCCAACTTCAATCTAGTCAATAATAAAGCTAAAAGTTGATTTCAAGCTCAAACGAGTCAAGAATGAAACTACAAGTTGATTCCAATTTCAAACAACCAAAAATGAAACTACAAGTGGTTTTAATTTCAATGAGGTTTAGAATTAATTTGCAAGTTGTTTCCAAACTTCAATCTAGTCAATAATGAAGCTCCAAGTGGTTTACAAGCTGAAAACGAATCAAAAATAATACTACAGTTTAATTCCAATTTCAAACAACCAAAAATGAAGCTACAAGTTGTTTTCAATTTCAAACGTGTTTGGAATTAACTACAACTTGTTTCCAACTTCGATCTAGTCAATAATGAAGCTACAAGTTGTTTTCGGGCTCAACGAGTCAAGAATGAAAGTACAAGTTGATTCAAATTTCAAACAACCAAAAATGAAGTTACAAGTTGTTTCCAACTTCAATCTAGTCATAATAAAGCTACAAGTTGTTTTCAAGCTCAAAAACGAGTCAAGAATGAACTACAAGTTCATTCCAATTTCAAACAACCAAAAATGTACCTACAAGTTGTTTTCAACTTCAAACGAGTCTGGAATGAGCTACAAGTTTTTTCCAACTTCAATCTAGACAATAATAAAGCTACAAGTTGATTTCAAGCTTGTTTCCAACTTCAATCTAGTCAATATAAAGCTACAAGTTGTTTCAAGCTCAAACGAGTCAGATTGAAACTAAAAGCTGATTCCAATTTCAAAAAACCGAAAATGAAGCTACAAGTTGTTTTCAACTTCAAACGAGTCTGGAATGAAGCTACAAGTTGTTTCCAACTTCAATCTAGTCAATCATAAAGCTACAAGTTGTTTTCAAGCTCAAACGAGGTCAAAAATGAAACTACAAGTTAATTCCAATTTAAAACAACCGAAAAATGAAGCTACAAGTAATTTTCAGTTTCAAACGAGTCTGGAATGAAGCTACAAGTTGTTTCCAACTTCAATCTAGTCAATAATAAAGCTACAAGTTGTTTTTAAGCTCAAACGAGTCAAGATTGAAACTACAAGTTGATTCCAATTTCAAACAACCGAAAATGAAGCTACAAGTAATTTTCAGTTTCAAACGAGTCTGGAATGAAGCTACAAGTTGTTTCCAAGTTCAATCTAGTCAATAATAAAGCTACAAGTTGTTTTCAAGCTCAAACGAGTCAAGAATGAAACTACAAGTTGATTCCAATTTCAAACAACCAAAAATGTACCTACAAGTTGTTTTCAACTTCAAACGAGTCTGGAATGAAGCTACAAGTTGTTTCCAACTTCAATCTAGACAATACTAAAGCTACAAGTTGATTTCAAGCTTGTTTCAACTCCAATCTAGTCAATAATAAAGCTACAAGTTGTTTTCAGCTCAAACGAGTCAAGATGAAACTACAAAGCTGATTCCATTCAAAAAAACCGAAAATGAAGCTACAAGTTGTTTTCAACTTCAAACGAGTCTGGAATGAAGCTACAAGTTGTTTCCAACTTCAATCTAGTCAATCAATAAAGCTACAAGTTGTTTTCAAGCTCAAACGAGTCAAAAATGAAACAAACAAGTTATTCCAATTTAAAAAAACCAAAATGAAGCTACAAGTAATTTTCAACTTCAAACGAGTCTGGAATGAAGCTACAAGTTGTTTCCAACTTCAATCTAGTCAATAATAAAGCTACAAGTTGTTTTTAAGCTCAAACGAGTCAAGAATGAAACTACAAGTTGATTCCAATTTCCAAACAACCAAAAATGAAACTACAAGTTTGTTTTCAACTTAACACGAGTCTGGAATGAAGCTACAGTTGTTTCCATCTTCAATCTAGTCAATAATAAAGCTCCAAGTGATTTCAAGCTCAAACGAGTCAAGAATGAAACTACAAGTTGATTCCAATTTCAAACAACCAAAATTGAACTAAAAGTTGTTTTCAACTTCAAAGAGTCTGGAATTAAGCTGACAAGTTGTTTCCAACTTCAATCTAGTCAATAATGAAGCTCCAAGTGGTTTTCAAGCTCAAACGAATCAAAATAA